>NC_065562.1:1120186-1328055 GCF_022605725.1 Anthonomus grandis grandis | reverse complement strand
AAAATTCTGATTTATCAAGTTGTATTTTAAAATTTGATTGTCTAAATCGTTCAAAAATTAATTTTAACCTTTCAATATGTTCCTGTAACGAAATACTATATATTATAACATCATCTAAATATACACAACAGATTTCGTTTTGTAAACCTCTTAAAACATTGTTCATTACACGTTGAAATGTTGCTGGTGAATTTTTTAATCCAAAAGGCATTCTTTTGGATTAAAAAAAATTTCCAGTGTCAGTTGAAAATGCAGTCTTATGAATATCATTAGGATTCATTTCAATTTGATGAAATCCATTTGCGAGATCTAATGTAGTGAAATATTGTGCTTTACCTAACTTATCAAGAATATCAGAAATGTTAGGAAGTGGAAATTTATCATCAATGGTTTTTAAATTTAATTTCCGATAATCAATAACTATTCTCCATTTCTTTTTACCACTTGCATCTAATTTTTTTGGTACTATCCATATTGGACTAGAATAGGGCGAAGTGTTAGGTTGAGTGTTGAATTATGTTATTGTTTAACATTTTATTAATTTGTGTTTTAACTTCTGTTTTATGAATTTCTGGATATCTATAACTTTTAGTAAAAATTGGTCAATCATCAGTAAGGTTTATTTTATGTTTAACTTGATTAGTAAATGTTAAAGGTATGTCTTCTGAATAGAAAATATCTCTATATTCATAACAGAGTTTACGAATTGCATTATATTCTTCTTGATTACAATGATTTAATCTTACATTTTTTAAATTAGCTTTTAATTTATTATCAATTTCAGGATTAATTGTTAAGTAGGTTTCCATTTTTTCAATAAAGTTGTTTTCTGTTTCTTTAATAATATCAACGTTAAAAGGTTTTGAAACTTCTAATTTAATAGGAAATTCTTGTGTATTGGTTATAATTGTTGTTGTATAATAATTTTCTATTGTAACAAGAGCTTCTGGCATTTCTGCTCCATTAAAATTTTTATAACTTAATATGCCTATGCCATCTTTTTGATTCACTGGTAATTTAACCTTTTGCGACATTCGAGGTTGTAAGATAATGAATTTTGTTGTATCTGCAAGGACGCGTTTAGGGTTATTTGCTTTGTTTGCTGTATCGAATTTTAAAGGCAAGGTTACAGTGGGTGTTTCTAAGGTTAAATTTTTAAAATTAATTATGGCATTTATATCCATAAAGAAATCTATACCTAGTAAACCATCGAATTTTTCTGAAAAATTGAATAAATAAAATTTATGATTTTTGTTAATATTGAAATATGGGAAAATTGGAATATCAACCACTTCATGATGAATTGAAGTTCCATGTGCAGTTTTAACTGTAAAATATTCATTAAAAATATTATTTGGATAAACATTATAAGCAATTGAGGGTTTGATAAAACTTTTGCCACTGCCAGTATCTATTAAAAAAGTTGCGTTTAATTCTGGTATATTTAGTATTGGTAAATTAGTAGCTATGTGAGTATTAAGAAATACTATATCTGTTCTTTGGAGTTCAGGACCAACGAAAAATTTTCATGTTCATCATTATCTTGATCATTTATTATATTATTCTCATTTAAATTTTCTTGGGAATGTTTTTCAAAGAAATATTGATTATAATCAAAATTAGGGTCATAATTCTTGAATGGGTCATAAATTTCTTGATCATTATTTTGTGAGAATTCTTCCTCATTTAATTCGACATTATGATTGGAAATTTGATTTGGTCTTTGGATAGATCGTATTCTAGAATTTGAAGAGGATGTATCCATTGGTTCAGGGATATCATTTCTGTTATTATTATTAAATGTTCTAAAATTATTATTTTGATGTTGATACATTGTTTTAGGTATAAATCTATTTTGTTGTTGTCGATATTGCATAGAGTTTGGCTGTCTAAAGTTATTATTTTGATTATTAAATCTTTGATAATTATTATAATTATTCATGTTTCTAGCTAAACGATTAAAAGAATCATTATAGCTTAAAGGTAAAATAACAGGTTTATTAATTTTATTTTGAGAGTTTGAAGAATTATTATTATTTTTATGTTGATTATTATTAATATTTAAATTATTTGCTCTATTTTTAAATTGTAAAAAGTTTTCTTCTTCTTTAACGAATGAAAGTGCTTGTTCTAAAGAGTCTGGGTTTTTTAATCTAACTATTAATTGCATATGATAATTAAGATTATTTATAAAAATTTTTAGACATAAATCATCATATTGAGTAATTTTTAGTAATTTTATTTCTGCTGTTGTATTAGAGCTATTAATTTTAGTAAACAATAAATATCTAGCATCTTGTAATTTTTGTCCAAAAGAAGCTGGATTTTCATTTCTATCCATGTTCATGTTAACTATATCTTGAACTAAACAATCTTCTGATCTTTGATCTGAAAAGGTAACTATGAGAACATCTTTAATTTTCTGCCAAGAATCTAATTCTGTTCGAGGAGCTACTAATTCAGCTGCTCTGCCTATTAGTTTTCCCATTATTGTGTCAAAGTGTGGGTGATTAGGTTCTGTACGATTTTGATGATTAGTAAGAAAGTGTTCACATGAAGAAATAAATCTATTTAAAGTTTTTGAATTTCCATCATAGCTTGGAATGTTATCAGCTTGATAACGTATCAATTGATAATTTGGTTGTGCCATTTTAAAATATTTTAATTTTAGACTATCAAAAAGTTCTACTAAACTATCTAAATAAGTATCTTCCAGTTTTTTGGAGTTAAATATTAAATAGAAATAAATATATAAAATTCAAATCAGATATTATATCAATAAATCAATAAATAAGGATATTTGGTAAAAATAAAGGATTACTTACAATGAAAGTAACAGTGCTTTTAACATGGATACTTAATTATGGAATTTGGCGATTTTTGTCCTGCTTCCGTGCCAATAGGGCTCTGGACGATTCTGTTCACGGTCCCCTAGTCGTGAGTTAATTCTTAGTTGACTCGTCTTATGGATACCTCGTTGATTCGATAGGCTTGTTTTTAATTGTTAAAACAAACGATCGGACGACTTTTTCGGTATACTTTTGTATTCTCCTACTTTCGACACG
Organism: Anthonomus grandis grandis; assembly: GCF_022605725.1. NCBI lineage: Eukaryota > Metazoa > Arthropoda > Insecta > Coleoptera > Curculionidae > Anthonomus > Anthonomus grandis. The sequence goes on along the minus strand of NC_065562.1, from coordinate 1,324,990 downwards.
AACTTTTTTAGCCTATCCTACCGACTGCGCCAATTACGTGGTCGATAAGACGAAAACTCTTTTTAAAAATTAATTTTATTAAGTAGTTTAACAATCTACTACAGAAAGAACTAACTCTTATCTTAATTTACATCTATTTATAATAGTAAATAAACAATAGAAAAATACTAATGCTAACTAAGCTAAATAAATGCATAATAAGTAGAATGGGGATACATAACTGATTATATTGTTTTGTGTGGTTTTTAGGATGCATGCAGATAATGCCGATGTTTATTGGATTTGGCGAAATAATTATTCATGTATTTGGCGGGAAAAGCTGTTTCCATATGGTGGTGTGCAGTTCGTGTTTTTTTTATGTTGCATGGCTTTCCTTGATGTCGTTGATATTTTTCGTCAATGACGCAATTTGGACTGGCGTCTATATTTCTAACCGTTGTCTGTGAACACAGGTATTCGTTGCTTCGGCGTATGCATGCTGTTAATTCATCGTGTGACAGCTCGAAGTACTGTTGATTGTTGTAGTCGACTGCCAGAATGTCATCAGGTACTTCCAGAGACCAGTAGGAATTGTTTTCAACATGAAGGGCTGTTGGATATACTTTCATGAGGTTGAAATTGGAAATATCTTCAATGGCAAAATGTGTGAACATTTTTGCAATTTGCCTTCCCTCTTGTTATAGCGACGTTCTTATGGGTATCTGCCTTATTTTCAAATGGGATGGTAACTTCGCGTTGGCTTTCTGAAGGATGTTCTGAACATGGGTTGGTGACTGCTTTGCGTGGCTTGATTGGCTTGACTGACTTGTCTGCTTTGACTGACTTGACTGCTTTGATTGGCTCGACTGCTTTGATTGGCTTGACTGCTTTAACTTGACTTGTCTGCTTTGACTAACTTGACTGTTTTGATTGGCTCGACTGCTTTGGCTGCTTCGATTGGCTTGCCTGCTTTGACTGGCTTGTCTGCTTTGATTGGGTCGACTGCTTTGACTGCTTTGATTCGCTCGACTGCTTTGACTGCTTTGATTGGCTTGACTGCTTTAACTTGACTTGTCTGCTTTGGCTGCTTTGATTGGCTTGCTTGCTTTGACTGACTTGTCTTTAAGATGGAGGCGGCGTCGTGGGCGGCAACTCCTTTGGTTTAACTTGAAGATGGAGGCGGCGTCGTAGGCGGCAACTCCTTTTGTTTAACTCGAAGATGGAGGCGGCGTCGTGGGCGGCAACTCCTTGGTAGATGGAGACAGCGTCGTGAGCGGCTGCTCCTAGTTCAATTAAAGGCTCGAAGGACCATGAAAAGATTTAGGAAGGGTTCCCTTAAACCTTTTTTAATTTTCAACTATTTATATCAATCTTAAGATAACAATTCGAGGTAATTATACAAATCAAGGTGAGCATCGTAATCATAATTTTAACTATTTACTAATTACGACCTTGTGAACTTATAGCAAACGTGAGCTTAAAATTCATCGCAAACACCTTGACCGGCTAACATAAACAATTTTATATAATTATGTATGAATACTTAAAGCTACCAAAAAATGTAAAATATTTAAAAAATGTCGTTTAGACAGTTACACAACGTCCGTGTAATATCTCGGGCCTAACAACGATACATTTATAAGTATATTGTTGTCAATATTTGATGTAAAACGCGAACCACAAAATTTCCCGTCTTGACCACCAGAATAGCGCCACCGTCGCTTCGCTCGCCGGGCAACGAGTGAAACCCGGTATGGCAACATTCAGCTTTTGATCGCGGCGTAAAAACATTCTTTTATAATTTTTGCTGTTCAATTATTTTTCTTTACAATAAAATTGGATTTTTGTAGTTAAATCGTCATTTGTGATTATTTACATTTTCCTATTTCTAATATCAGAAGTGGGATAAGGAAGAGGACTTTGAGTGCTTATTAATAATTTAAAAATGAAAAAAAGTGCAAGTTCGGGCCGTTCGCGAAGACAGGATCCACCTCCTGTACAAGTCGATGCAAACGCGTCAACTTCTGGAGTTTTGGACGGGGTACTAGATTCCATGCGGCGGTACATGGATTCAATGCAACAAGTGGCATCTTCAGTGGTTACTCGGTTGGAAATATCTACCCCTTTGGACGAACTCCAGGGGAACTTTCACTTCAGTAGAAGATCTGAAGAGATCAAACTCTCGACGTTTGATCCTAAAGAAGATGATGTCCGAGACTGGATCACCGATGTGGAAAGGGCACGAGAAATATATGGCTGGGATGACTATGAAACGATGCACCGAATTCCACCTTATCTTGTGGGAGAAGCATTCCAATGGTTTAAACAATGGAAGGTTCCTGACAGACGATGGTCTAGCTTTAGTATCGAATTAAGGTGTTCTTTTTCAAGAAGGATTGATTTTGGAATGAGGTTTGAGAAGGCAGCTGAATGTAAGTCTAATAATTTTCCATCTTATGCAAGTTATGCAAGAACCAAGCTTTCGTATTTGCACCGTTTAAATAAAAACTTTACTGATATTGAGCTTGTTAGCATAATTTCCAGGGGTATTGAGTGTGAAAGGGTGCGGGATGAGGTTAAACAAGCTCAACGTCAAACTGTTTCAGAATTAATTTCTTTGTTATGTGAATTTGATGACTCGGGCAGAATTCCAAACAACACTAAACGTAGTCATAAATAATTTATTACTCTTAGGCGTGAACCCTGCGGACAAATGATGTTATCTCGCAGGGAACCAGCTTTGCTTAGGCAAATAACTAGATCTGATTCTATTGAAAATCATTTATTAGACGTTAGTCCTAAAGAGCTTAAGGAATTAATTTTTAAATTTCGTTCACTTTTTACCACCGGTGTTTCCTGTACAACAGTTTTAACTGGTGAATTAAGAATTCGTTTAGAAACTGACGTTCCAATAAGGTATCGTCCTTATCGCCTTTCATATTTTGAAAGACAAAAGGTTCGGGAGATAACTGATGAATTGCTTCAAAAAAACATAATTCAGCCTTCATGCTCTCCATATGCAAGTCCTATCCTATTGGTTACAAAGAAAGACGGGTCTTTTCGAATGTGTGTAGACTTTCGATCACTAAATCGAACGAAAGGATAGGTACCCTTTGCCGAGGATAAATGACCAAATTGATAGGCTTCAAGGTCATAAATGGTTTACTTCATTGGATATGGCAAGTGGATTTCATCAAATCCCTATTGAAAAGGAGTCCATAGAGAAAACGGCATTTGTCACTCCCGACTCTCAGTTCGAATATTTAAAAATGCCATTCGGTCTAGCCAACGCTCCAGCTGTTTACCAAAGGGCAATTAATAAGGCACTTTATCCTCTTCTTACCTCCGGCCTGGTGTTAGTATATCTTCATCTGATTTAAACGATCATTTTTGTATTTTACAGCAAACATTTGAGTTATTACAAAAAAGTGGTTTTCAAATAAATTTTAAAAAGTGCAAATTTCTTCAAACAAAAATTTAGGTCGTTTAATTTCCGAAAAAGGTGTACAACCGAGTCCCTATAAAGTCGATGCACTACTAAACACTAGTGCTCCTACCACGCAAAAAGAGGTACGCCAGTTCCTAGGGTTAACTGGGTATTTCCGAAAATTTATTGAAGATTATATTCGAAAAGTAAAGCATATTTCAGATTTGTTGAAAAACGGGGTTGTCTTTGAGTGGACCGACGAAACAGAGGCAATTCGTCTTGGACTTATCGCTTTGTTGTCAACTTATCCTGTGTTATGTTTATTTAATCCAAATTTACATATGGAGCTGCACACAGATGCCAGTCACATTGGCTATGGTGCAGTATTATTTCAAAAACATGATAATAACCTTAAACCAATTGCATATTTTAGCCGTTTAACTCAAGGGTATGAATGTAAATATCATTCATACGAGTTAGAAACTCTGGCCGTTGTTAACTCGTTAAAACATTTTAGGCATTATTTAATAGGCATAAAGTTTACTATAGTTACTGATTGCAATGCTCTAAAAGGAACTTTTTCAAAAAAAGATCTTAACCCCCGAGTCGCTCGGTGGTGGATTTACATGCAAGACTTCGACTTTAAAATTTGTTATAGAAGAGGTACTAACATGGCACACGCGGATTATCTGAGTCGCAATATACCTAGAATTGCATTAGTTATAGATCAAAAACACTCATGGCTCGTAGTGGCGCAACGGGCAGATGAGCAAACTAAAGACTTAATTGAACGCGTTAAAAGAGGGGAATTAGATGAAAAATTATATAAAATTCATGGGGAGCACTTATATAAAGTCGTGAATAACCCCGATGGGTCTTCAATACAGCGGTTTTTAGTGCCATCTGCCTATCGTCTACCATTATTACAGCTTTACCATGATGAAAACTGTCATGTAGGAGCTGAGAAAACTTTTGAGTTACTGTCTCAAAATTTTTGGTTTCCAAAAATGAGAAATTTTGTAAATAAATACTGTAAAAGGTGTTTAACCTGCTTAATACAGAAACAACCTCGTTTACCTACTCACGTTCCTCTACACTCAATACCTAAAGGAAATACCCCGTTTGAGACGATACATTGCGATTATTTTGGACCTCTTAAGTCATCAAATAATTTTCGATATATATTTGTTTTAATAGATGCCTTCTCAAAGGTTTGCTTATTAATACCAAATATTGAAATAACCTCAGCACTATTTAGAGAAAATTTCGGGACACCTAAGAGGCTAATCACAGATAATGGTACATTCTTTAATGGCGCATGTAAACAATTTCTCGAGGAATGGAGAATTAACTTCCATCTAATAACACCACACGTACATCGTGCAAATGGACAGGTTGAACGGTATATGTCAACCATTGCAGATATGTTGCGCATAGAATGTCGAAATAATCCCAGTTCTTGGAGTGAAAAGATATGGAGAATTCAGTTGGTTGTTAACACCACGAAACAGAAATCCGGATTTAGCCCATTGCAAGTATTACTTGGTCGAGAGACAGCTGTCCCAGTAGTTGCAGCCCTTCTGAATGATCTGGCAATCAACCAAGTTCCCCCCAACAGGAAAATTTCGAGAGCGAGCAGCTAGAGCTTTTGCAAAGAATGCCGAGAAACAAGAATCTGGCAACCAAAAGGCGCTAACAACATTTAAAATCGGTGATGGTCCTCAAAAGAACAGCTAACGAGCGTCACAAGCTTTCTCCACCCTGCAAGGGACCTTACGAAGTTGTTGGCGAAAAATCACAGGGAAGGTACTTGTTAAAGGGTGTCTCATCACTGCTACGAGACACGACGGCAGCGGCTGAGCATCTTAAAATTTGGTCCAAGGAATGGTTTCCCGAACTCTGTGAAGCCATGATTAATGGCGACGATGGTAATGCTACTCATGAGGATTAGCCATTGGCTATAAGTCTGTGTGGTATGATAAATATTTTATTGACTGGTTAAATTAAGTTGTCAAAGTTGGCACATTTTTATGATGTCACATTGATACTGGTTGTTTGTCATAATTTGTTAAAATTTGATATATTTATTAATGTTAAGTTAAATGTCACGTTGGTACTGATATATCAAAGATGACACAAGAAATCTAACATTTTTGTTTAATGTCACGTAGGTACTGAGATATCAAAGATGACACAAGAAATCTAACATTTTTGTTTAATGTCACGTTGGTACTGAGATATCAAAGCTGGCACAAGAAACATGACTTATTATTTTGATGTCACGTTGGTACTAAGATATCAAAGATGACACAGTTAATCATATCTTTTATTTCTTTTCCTGATTAATGATACGGGTGTTCAAAATAATATTAAATGTTCCTGCTAAGTCAAAACAGCCGTAAAGAGCAAGCAAAAAAAAATAGTAGCAAAACACACAAATGTTTACATTACGGCCTCTTAAGAGGAGTAACACGAGCTTGTAAACATATTGTATTGATAAACAAAATTACTAATGTTTATTTTATTTTCTCCAGGTCTTGCACCTACATACATCAAATTAATCATTCTCCGTCTCCGTCGGACCTCGAGGACGAGATCCAGTCAGGATTGGCCGTGTTGTCAGTATTTCATGTAAAACGCGAACCACAAAATTTCCCGTCTTGACCACCAGAATAGCGCCACCGTCGCTTCGCTCGCCGGGCAACGCGTGAAACCCGGTATGGCAACATTCACCTTTTGATCGCGGCGTAAAAACATTCTTTTATAATTTTTCTGTTGAATTATTTTTCTTTATTTCACATTTTCCTATTTCTAATAATATATATATTATATTCTATTTCTAGTAAGTTTTCTATTCTATTTTCTAGTAGAATAAATTCAGTTAAAACTAATCAAAATTTATCTCGCAAAATTCCTGAGACCCGTCGATTTTGTGAGGATGTTTATTTTTTTTTTCACATTTCAAGATAGTTTTTGTATTTTTTCACCTACCAATCAGGTCCAAACTAACCCCAATTTTTTTTTTCAAATGGAAAGCCACTTTTTTTAAACTCTCATTGAAAAGAGCCTTTTTTCTTGATTAAATTGCCCTATTTACTTTTGTGATTATCTAAAGAAGAAATACGAAAAAAAAACCATTAAATTATTAAAAGTTGCGTTTAATGTATAAGATGCTCAAAATGAGCACCATTTACTTGTTGGCAAAGCCCAAGACGATAATAAAATTCGTTTCTGACATTTTCTAACACTTCTGGAGATATTTGTCGGATTTGTTGCCTAATACGTTCTTTGAGTTCGTCTAGGTTTCCTGGTTTGCTCATATAAATTTGACTTCAAATGTCAAATCAAGTGGGGTGAGATCGGGAGAACGTGCCGGCCACTCGATTGCAATCCATCTGTTTGGAAAATTGTCATCTAAATACTGGCGTACATTACAGGCATAATGTGAGGGAGCACCATCTTGTTGCATCCAGATTCTTTCATCATACAAATCTGGATCGAACTGACTCGGATATAAGGCACGTAAGACTGGAACTAGTTCATGTTTAAGAAATTCTAGATATCTTTCCCCAGTTAAATTATCATTGAAGAATATGGGCCCTATAACTTGCCTGCCAATTATGCCAGCCCAAACATTAGTTTTCTGGGGATATTGTGTATTAGTTTCCCTTACCCAGTGTTGGTTCTCGTCAGACCAGTAGCGACACTTCTGCTTATTAACATGGCCATTTAGGGTGAATGTAGCCTCATCAGGAAAAAGGATCCACTCCGAAGATATGCGATTTTCGTCAATGTCGTTCATCATTAATTCACAGAACTGAACTCTGCGATCTGGATCGTTTTCCAATAACTCTTGAACGGGTTGAATTTTATAAGGTCGTTTGTTTGCACTTTTTAAAATTTTTAGCAGAGATTTATGATGAATAGAGTTTTCGCGAGCTACTCTTCTGGCTGCAGTTACCGGATTTTCTTCCATCGCTAACAATACATTTAATTGGGTGTTTTCATCGATTTTACTAACCGTACCTTGGTTAATAGGTGGCAAATCTGGATATTTCTGCCTGAATAAGTGGACAAACTCTAGCTGAGTACGACTTCTGTCCCCATAACCAATCATCATTAAGATTTCAATCTTGTGGGATTCGGATAAATAAGGCATTTTTTCAATATAAGTTAACTTATTTAACAACTGGTTGAAATTCACTTTAACAATGACACTACAACAATGTCAGGAAATGTCTCGATACCAATAAAATAAACAAACACGCCAAAAATTTACCAACACAAAATATTTCGAGACTTTTAATAATTTATTGCTTTTTTTTTCGTATTTCTCCTTTAGATAATCACAAAAGTAAATAGAGCAATTTAATCAGGAAAAAGGGCTCTTTTCAATGAGAGTTTAAAAAAAGTGGCTTTCCATTTGAAAAAAAAAGTTTGGGTTAATTTGGACCCCCCTGTAGGTGGATATAAAAACTATCTTGAAACGTGAAAAAAAAATAAACAAAAATCGACGGGTCTCAGGAATTTTGCGAGATAAAATTTGATTAGTTTTAACTGAATTTATTCCAGTTAAAGTCACCACACTGTATATATATATCGAAAATATATGCATACACATCGGAAAAGTCTAGGGATATTTTTATAAATTGACCTTATTTTTTTTAAATTGTTCTGGATAAATAATAGCCGAATTCTAGTAATTAGGACTCTTTTACTATACTAAAAAAATAATCAAAATTACAAAAATAAAGAACTGCCTATAACTAAAATTAAAAAAAAAAAGTCTACAATTTCTTTAAAAATTTGTTTTGTATAATGAAAAAAAAAATGTTTTTTAAATTAGATACAAAAAAAAAATCTTTATAAAAAACGCAAATTAGTACAAAGTATGACCTCCACGCTGGTTTATGACGGCTCGACATTTATTGTTCATAGACAAAATAATGTTGTCGATGTTTTGTTGGGGTAAGTTTGCCCATTCCGCTATCAGTCGCTCCCGGAAACGAAAGGCAGTGTAAATGTCACCCATCTGTGGAGTCATTCTTCGTTGGAGCATATCCCATACATGCTCAATTGGATTAAGGTCAGGAGATTGTGCTGGCTATGGCAATACATCAATCCCCTCGTTCTCCAACCAGTCTCTCACTACGCGTGCGACATGTGGACGCGCATTATCATGCATTAGGTGGAAGTTTCGGCCAACAGCGCCAGCAAACGGACGAACGACAGGTTGACGAATGGTATCGATGTACTGCTGAGCTGTAAGGAAGCGATATGGAAAAACGAGGTCGGTTCTACCGCCCATCATTATTCCAGCCCATATCATAATTCATGGACATGTCTTAACCGTTCTGCATTTCCAGATCGTCTCCATACCCTCACTCGACGTGAATCTGGATGAAATCCAAATCTGGATTCGTCGGTGAATATAACTGTAGCCCAATCATGTTCATTCCAGTTTTGATAGTTTTGGCACCATTCTAATCTCGCAGCGCGATTGCCTCTGGAAAGAGGTGGACATCTAAGTGGCCTTCGATTGTGGAGTAGGGTGGGTCACTTTATATAGGGAAAAAATAAAAATCGTTTTATTAATTTGTAATAGCTGTATTATGTTGCATTGCACAAAAACAAGTTACAAAAGAAAAAAAAAGTGAATTTAACTTTTATATTTAGCCCGCGCATGAATTTTGAAATTTTGATAAAAAAGACAAAATAGTTTTAGGGCATGACGATAGTGAATCCAGAATTTTAATTATAATAAGTTTATGTGTGTTATATATAAACATTAGGAATTTAATGGTAGAAACATATCGTTAATGCTAAATATAAAAAAAAAACACAAAATTACAACTAAAGTCTTGTTAATAACATGCCATTATGCATGAAAATCTTGGTTACTTTTAAATTTGGGCATTGTTTTCCTAGATGAGAGTTTAGCATGAATCAGGCCTTCCCTTGACTTCTTGTCACACAGAGACATTGATGCTTCTGTCACTAATTTGACCGTCTGCTCTACCGCTTGTGTGTGACATGGTAGTCTAATGAAAATTAAATCTTCGTCACCATTTGATGCAACAATTTTTTTTAAGTCATCATTTGAGAAGCTTCGGAGGACTGGAGGATCACAGTTGTTATTTTCTTGCCAGTCTATTACATCAATATAAGACGAAGCATTAAAATTTACTGCCGGTACTTCAAATATACGTAGTTGCCTTCTTAGTGCCAATGAATCTCGTGCCTTTAATATTCTTCTGGCAGCTAATTCCCTAATATTCTTTTGCTTATCTGTTAACATGGCTAAGAGTAAATTCTCTGGATGGAAAAAATATGCATTTCGTTGAATGACTGGATCTATTACGTCTCTTAGCTCTTTTGATAGATATCGAGAATTTTGTATCAATTTCCATAAATTGCGGGACCCATCTTTACAAGAAGGATGTGTTTTTATCTGAAACCATACAGGGGCATATACTTTGACGATAAATTGCGCTAGGTGACATAAATTTTCAGTCGGATGTATTGTAGCAACATAAAGTCTCAATATTCTATTGGCTGTAGTCAACCAGCGAGCATGGGAAATTTTCCCTGGCGATTTATGGGCTTTTAAGTCGGTGGGGCAGTTTCCAGTGATTACGGCTGTGGTTATCGCGTACAAATACTTTTGGTCCATGCTTAAATCTTCTGTTTTAATTACTGGTAGCTGACTTGGTATTATTTCGTACTCAATAACGGGTTTTATTTCACATTTTCCAACTGTTTTCCAATAGGACCATTATACGAATGTGGACCAGTTGTTTTACCATCTAGCTTGTTGAACAAATGCCTCAGAGGCAACTCATTTAAGTGAAGCATGCAAATTATCCATTGTAGTGGTCGCTGAAGCTTCTTCCCAAACAGTCTAATTACACCTGCGTTCTTTCCAGTATTAGTTGCTGTCCCATCGCAACCAATAGCCACCAATTCGTCAGAACAAATACGTTTTGATTGTAGAAGTGCACTAATAGACCTTTCAATACTTCTGGCAGTACCATGTAATGGTGTAGTATAACCTACATACAAAGAACCGGGTTCTTTCAGGACAGAAATGTGTTCTTCAACTACCACCTTTCTGTATTTTTTGCCTGCTTTTGCCATGACTTTTAAAGTTTTGTCCTTGGGCCCATCAAAGTACAACGCGGGAAGCTGCAAATTGGTTTGTTCTTGCAAAAGCGTATCCCGTAATTTTTGTCTTTCCCTTCTTAATTTAGATTTATCTATTACCTCTACATCAGAAGATATGTCATGTAATACCGCCGAAGCAATTGCAGCCGCCGCTCTATCAGAAACACCATAACGGTCAGCGGTTTTCGATAGCGTCGGAAAACGTTTACGTTTCACAGATTCCTTTTTGGAGGTTTGTGAAGTGGATGGCAAAACCGGCAATTTATACAAGTACAGTTTCTAGTAAATTGCCGGTGTAGAAAAATACCACGAAGAAAAAGATATACTTCAGCTTTTTCATGTAATTACACGCATTATGTTCACGAATCCGTAGATTGCCCCATAGAAGATAACTCTTAAGAAAAATACTTACTTACTTTATAATTTATATATTATAATCCGTATATCGTATTTATCTACTAATTAATAAATGTGTCAATACATACCTATAATATTTATTCGATTATGTATAGATAATTTTTATTGATTTTTTTTATCCATCTACATAATGTCGTAGAAATAAAAGCTATTGTTTTAGTAAAATTTTGGTTTTTTTTTTCGAAAATATTTTATTGATTTTTTAAGAACTGCGAGGTTGTTTAAATTATATAGATCATTCAATTTTTAAAATTTTTATAAGTTGTATTTGTTCTATGTTACGGAGATTTTTTCAAGAAAAAAATTTTTTCAAATATTTTAGAAAGTCATGCAGTTGTTAAAAAAAAGTGCCAATGGAAAATGTTTTTGCGTTTTTTATGTTCTTTAATTTGGTATTATTGCCTCATGGTGCCCATTTTGAATATATTTTTACATATACATGTGTATGTAATAACTACTACTAGAATAAATATACTTACTTACTATTTATGTATAATATTAAAAAAAATATATACATTTATTTTTCTTATACGTATATTTAAAAAAATAATAACAGAATAACATATAGGTAGGAATACAGATAAAATAATTATATAGGTCTAATAATAAAGTAAAATCGAGAATACTCTCGCCAGATGATGGTCCTAGCCTAGGCCCCTAGCCTTCTTCATAAAAAAAATCATTTTCTGGAATACTCGCTAAGAAACACAGTTTATTTAGTCTGCTACCTAAAAGTCTATTTCGCGACTGAGTAACCGTATTCCCTGTTCTCGAAAACAATCTTTCTGATGGCACTGAAGTTGCCACCACTACAAAATGTTTCATTGCTATATTAAAAAGTACTGGAAAGGCAGGTTTTAATTTTGCCCACTCCTTTAATGGGTCTGCTGTTAATGGAGCTAAGGGTCTTTTAAGATATAAATCTAGCTCATACTTTAAATTGTCACTCTGTTCCTGCTGCTGCAAGTAACGCTGCGTGAGGGTAGTATGGTAGCTCCAAAAATTATCTTTATCATCAATATTACCACAATCTGCCACCTCCTGAATATCAGGCGTATATTGATTAGGAGTATTTTTAATCATCTGTCTGATGTGAGATAATGCTTGTGCTTGGGCTTGGGGCTGAGTAAAATACATGGTTTTAAATCTGACATCTAAAATTGTGGCTATTGCCATATGTAAAACATATTCTATTTTTCCAAACCTTTTCTTTATTTCAGCTTGCAAACTGATTTTGAGGTTCTTGACCATTTCTTGTTCCAAATCAACTACTTCTAAATTTCTGGAAAGACAAAGTAATAATGGTATAACTTTAGAAATAGTTATGTATTGTTCTTCCATTGTTTCTTTTGTAAGATACTCAAGAGACTTTAAAACTAATAATTTTAATTACTTTGATGGTACAAACTTCCACAGCCGTTACCATTGGAGGCGCTTTTGGTTTATTAAGCAGCATGTCATTCAGCATTCCTGCCATCTCGACAAACCTTTCCAGCATGTAGAATGTTGAATTCCACCTTGTTTTTACATCCAAGCTTAATTTTTTTACACTACCCTGTGCAATACCAGTACTAGTTTGTAACCTTCGTAGTTCGTCACTATTAATCACACTGCTTTTTACCCATTTTACAATGGTTCGAACTTTTTCGATTATCTGCAAAACATTTTCATTATTATTGGCAGTTTCATCTTTCTCCTTCATTTTATCAGATCGTCTTGTTAAAATACTTTCACTCACTAAGTTAATAAGATGCGCAAAGCATGGTATGTGTTTTTCTTTTCCGAAAGTTATATGGATCGCACTGACCATATTCGCACCACTGTCTGTTACAATAGCTACCAATTTGTCAGAACTTATGTTCCACTTTAATAATAGTTAACATTTAATTTAGCATCGATATAATCCGCCTTATGCCGTTCGTTCAACTCGTGTACTTCTATTGTTGTGTTCTTTAATTCTGCATCTGAAATGTAGTGGATAGTTATTCCCAAAAAACTACGACATGACATCATTTCAGTCCAGATATCGCATGTCATAGAAAAGAAAGGTATGGTTGCAAATTTTTTCTTGTAATTTTCTGAAACGACATCATATTTCATATCCAACGCATTCTTAAATGTATCCAAACAAGGAATTTTATATAGAGGAGCCACTTCTCGCATCAGTCGTTGAAATCCTCGACATTGTGTGGCATAAAATGGTCGGTAATCTGCACAAATGAAGTATAGAATGGCCTGTGTTATTTTCATATTCTGCTTTCCTCCTGTTTTAAATGAACAAATATTGTCAAATACTTTGTTAATCGTTCCAGGTAAAACTATGGCCGAACTGCATTCCAATGAAGATGATGATTCGTGCTGTCCTCCTATATCCATTTCACTTGTAGAAGCAATAGGTTCATCATTATTCATTTCACAATCACTATTTCCTTTCGATGACTCCGAACAGTTCGAACTAAAAAATAAGAAAAAAATTAAATTAATGTTTTGCCAAAAAAACTTCTCAATAAATCATTTCAGGATGATGTCATTTGAGAGATGCAAGATGCAACCATTTTTTTCCAATAACTATTCGGCACTTACCTTTTTGTAGATTTATTATCAGTAGGAGCAGGAGTTTTGTTCAAATTAATATGTTTATGTGTCTTCAAATGTTTCGCCATATTTGACGTATTTCCAGAGGTTTTAACTTCTTTCATGCATATTTTGCAAACGACATGTGTTGAACTCTTTTTTTCAAAGTATTTCAACAAAATACTTTTGGGTGGAGACATTTTGATATGACCCGCGTTCTAGCACGGAGCAATGGAGCAGAAACGCAGAAACAGAATACGGCACAGAACACAAATATAGACTACGGATTTAGAATAGATAGAATACGGACTAAGACTAGTTAGTCAGGATTTTTCTGACACCGACACGGGGCGACACCCGACACCGACGCGACGACCGAGACCGGGAAACCTTTAAAAGGAACTGTCAACTGACTGATTATCACATAGTGATTATTATTAAATTATTATTTAAAAAATCTTGCGTATATACCACTACTGTACTGTATTTACGTAAACAAAAACAAAATAAATTACTCAATCTTACAGTTTACAGTTAAATATTATCTAAAGAGCCGACAGGAAACCCAAGCAGTTATAAATTCCAATAACCGACTGATAGCCGGCATGCATATCATATATCATAATAAATAAATAAATAGATATTTTATTAACGAAAATTTTTAAGGAATTACACAAGACTATTTTTACACACTACAGTAGATTTAATTTAAAATTTTACAATAAATCTGGCAACACTTTTATCACATAATAGATATAGGATAGGATATAGGCTATGAATCTATGAATATGATTATGATACGGGATACAGGATCTACAGTCTACAGGTATAGAGCTTTGGCCTTATAACTTATAACAGAAGCCCTTTTATTATATCATATCATAAAAACATATCATATGAGTAACTATAGATATCGATACTTTGTGACCCATAAATGGAGTAGTATCAGAATCGCTATATAAAAATATCATTTGATTACAGTATCGATACCTTTCATTCGATACTTACAACCCTACCTACAAGGTAATTTTTTGCAATCGTCATAATCCTTTCATTCCATACTTAACACCTTTTTGCATATAAAAAAAAGTCAAAGGAGAGGGGGAGAGGGACATTACATTAAAAATGACTGTGTTCATATTACCTAATTAAATTTATATAATGCTATGGTATTATCTTTAATTTTAATTCGAGTTTTCATTTTAAATTTTATTTTTATTAAATATTTATGGGGAATTAAAATTAAAGTAAACAAAATTATCCAAAAATAAAAGCATAGGTACCTGAGTTTCCCGAGACTTAATTTTATTTAGGTTCTTTCTCCAAGATCTGTCCACATGCCAAGTACAATATAGTCTAAAAATATGCGATAAGTTATTCACAACATGTTAGGAAATATTAAAAAACCAATTTATATACCTTTTTTCTGGAATCTGCATAATACTGATCCATGCATTATAAAAAGTGTCAGCTAAATCAGACATAAACACTTTTGGCTTGAGTGCTACATCTAACTGAGCTTTCAACATTTCAAAAAAAAGTGCTAATACTTGTGTATCTGACCGGTTAGATATAAGAAATCTACAAAGAAACCCTTCTCGTATATCGTCCAACACCAGAATTGTATTCAACTCAAAATCATAGCTGTTTAATCTATGAGTACCATCTAAGCATATACAATCATTACCATACTTTTTTAAAATATCTAGCTGTGCCTCTGTCATAATAATTAGAACAAAATCCTCCAACTTCAAATTTGGGTGATGCTCTATATAGATGCCTTGAGGTTTGTAAAATAAAACACAGTTACCCTCAGCTTGCATTTTTTAATACATGCATCCACGCTTACAGCATTATCCTTATGTACTGCCTTTGATTGTAAGTTGAATGCAGTTTCAATGTTGTACAAGTCTTTCCGGGTTAAAAAATGGATTCTTTCCACAGAACAATCGTAAATTGAATCTCTAACCTGGTCCAATATGTCATCAAAAGGGATTTTTAAAGCAATTTGTCTAGCTAGCTCTTTTCTTTCAACAAGAATCAGTGTTAGATGTTTTAAATCATTTTGATGCGCTACATGGGTACTAAAAAAATTAATAACATATGTTCCATCACTATTTGAAGATTTTTTGACCATTCTTGAAGGACAAAAACTATTAATTTTGCTACTGCCTTGTGTTTTTAAACATCTAACGCCTTTTCCTCGAGGAATGTAGTATCCAGAACGATGGCAGTAAAAGATAGTACTCTTATGAGTTAAAAATGTTTGAGTTCCTTTATTAACATATTTTGTCTTAGTTTCCAATTCTATTTTTTGTTTCCACAAAAGAAATTCAGTTTCACTTGCAAATGTATATCTATTCTCAGCAAATGAAATATCATGACTAATTTCAAAATGTTTTATAATCTCATTTCGAAATTTAGCAGAAAAATCGCACAAAGGGCAATGTTTAAGAGATGGGTTCTCATTTTTTGTATTTGCCAGAACACCCCGTGTATGTGTTGAGGTAGGTGATGTACTGTTAAGGTCATTACTCGGGTCATTATGAACTTTTTTTCTATGCGCCTTAAAATGCTTTTTAGAGTAAAATTTCTTCCACATTCACAACTGAAATTATAATTTGGAGGAGATTTATAGGACTTGCGTTTTCTTTTTTTATTAACTGGAATTGGAATTTGTTCATCACTCTCCATGACTAAAAGGTAAAAAGTGGTTTTAAGTATGGACAAACAATAGCAATGAACAATTTTAGTTTTACCTTAATTGGCTGGCTCCTTTTAACTTTTACGAAAAAACAACGGTAAAATGTTCAACTGCAATGAAGAATATCACCAAAAAATCACTGCACGACAGAAAATTGCAAACGTTTGAATATTATTGATTCAATTTGATTGAAAAATGCAATCATGTTATTTTAACAAAACATCAAACTAAAATAAAAACATAACCTACAATCTACTGCGTAAATGGCAAAGGCAAGCGAATAGAAAACTGGCAACCCCGCCTGTTTAAATTTTTGTGACCATCTACTCCCCAGATGTAAGTTGATTTTCAGACGGCAGACGCTAGTCAAAATACGAGCCCCGGTCGCGTATTTACATACTATACTACAGCACAGAGCACCATAGAACTCAGCGGCTCTGCACCGCAGTATAATATGTAGTTGAGAAATGCGCTTATTTATTACTACATACTATACTACGCTACAGAGCATTAGAAAGAAAAATGTTTTTATGTTATTTGTTTGGTGCTGTAAACTTGGTAGTAACAGAGTGAATAAATGTGTAATTATTTATGTTATTATTATTATTATTGGTTTTTGTTTCATTTTTGTTGATTATTTTAATATACAAGATGAGGCGTATTAAAATATTTAATGAATACAATGCTACTTTATAATTTAAAAACAATGTTGTGAAGGTGTGTTGTAAGTAAAATCTGTATTGTTGTGACGAATTCATAATAAGTTACTTATTATATTGGGTATTACGTCACTTATAGCAAAAATCAATTTAGAAATTTTTATCTCACACGCTCAACAATTGAAAAGAAGAAGAAAATAGACTTATTCACGTATTTAAAAGAAATATGAACTCAAATCTGTAACGATACCGTTCGATATACTTAATTTAATTTAAGTTCAATAAGTTTTAAATACAATAATTTACTTGAGGTATAATAGATTTTTTATATACCTAGGAGCTGAGGTTTAATCTATTTAGTTTAGATTTGAAATTTAAAGGGCCTAATAAATGAAAGTAAAGCAATTACTTTTGCTTAAAATATGAAAGCAAAACCTCAAGATTTTGCGGATTATACTCTATTTCAGAAGTGTATAGAGCAATAAACTGGGGAATTCCGTTCTGTTTGGCTACATCTCGTGGTAGTTCATAGGCGCAGGTACTTATAATATTTATGAATTTAATTTTCACGGATTAAATGCCTTTATTTTGAAAGAGATTAAATACTAAATAAATACTTTTAATCCTTTTGTATAGGTACCTATCTTTTAACGCTTTGTAACATGCAAAAATGGGGTCAGGTAATATATACAGACTATAAATACTTTTAAATCATATTTTAAACGTTAGTAGTCACTGCTACGCTGTAGTGTAATCACAATATTATTATCCCAATATTTAAAAAATTGAGGTATTCAGTCCAACGAAAAGATGTACTAAAAATTCTCCACTATCGCTGAGTGAAAAAGTTATTATTTTAAATGTACATGATTGCATAAAACACGATTACCCTAGTTTTACTGTGCAAGAAATTGTTGAAAAATGTTCTCGAATGAGTGGAATTGGAAAGTCCACCATTTTCAAATTGTTGCGGGAAAGAAAAGTAGCAGGTCAAGTGGAATCTCCCAAGCAAAAGCCAGGACGACCTACAAAAGTCCTTGATGAAAATGCTAAATGTATAATTCGAAGAAAAGTTCACTCTTTTTATTTTAAAAAGGAAATACCCACCCTAGACAAAATTTTAATGGAGCTTGGCCGAGATGACAATATTCCGTTGATAAGTAGAAAGCTTTTATGGAAAACTTTAAAAAATATGGATTTTGCCTGGGAAAAGCATAACCGCAAAGCACTTTTACTGGAGAGCGACGAAATTGTTTGTTGGAGACGACAATACTTGAGAAGTATCAAGCAGTACCGCAGGGAGCAAAAGAAAGTTTTTTATCTTGATAAGACGTGGATTAACGAAGGTTATATAGTCCAAAAAATGTGGCAAGACAAAAATATAACCAGTGCTCGCCAAGCTTTTATAGAAGGCCTGTCTACGGGTATTAAAGTACCTTCGGGAAAAGGAAAAAGACTTATAATCACACATATTGGAAGCGAAGAGGGATTTTTAAAAGAAGGTCTGCTAACCTTTGAGTCGACTCGCACAGGAGAATACCATGAAGACATGAACTCAGACGTTTTCGAGGACTATTTTGGTGAAATGATAAAATTTCTTCCGGCTAATTCGGTGGTGGTTATGGATAACGCAAGCTATCATTCACGGCGAATAGAGAAGACGCCAACTTCAAGTTGGAGAAAGCAAGAAATTATCGATTGGCTGACTGCAAAAGGTATTGCGTTTGAAGCAAATTTGATAAAAAAAGAACTGCTGGCAATAGCAAACTTACACAAAACTCGTTTCATGAAATACGCCGTGGAAGATATAGCCGAAAAATATAATATAAATGTACTGCGTTTACCGCCATATCATTGCGAACTAAATCCTATAGAACTGATATGGGCGCAGGTAAAAGGATTTGTAGCAAGACAAAACACGACTTTTAAAATGAAAGATGTTAAGCTACTGTTTGATCAAGCCATTACGGAAGCGACACCAGAAAATTGGCGAAAAGCAGTCCAGCATGTAATTAAGCAAGAGGACAAAATGTGGGATCTTGACAACCTCATCGATCAGACAGTCGATCCTTTAATTATAATGTCAAGAGGTGATGACAGTTCGTCAGATGACGAAGAAGACTACAATCTATTATAATTTAAAATTGTTATACACTGTTCAAAAAGTGCCAGATCCAAAAGTGACATTTTCAACTGTTTTACTCTACATATTATGTTCAATAAATTTGTGAAAAAAATATATTATTCCATTTAAACAAAAGTAACTTTCTAAAATAAAATAGCATTTAAGTACATTAATTATAAGGTAAAAAACAAGTCCCAGTTGCACGCCTTTGGCGAACCGTTTTCAATGTTTATCAGTGGGTAACAATGGGCAAAACTCATAAATTGACCCAAAACCGAGTGGCACTACCTGCAATCAACGAAAAGAAAGAATTTTACATTGAAACTAATACCCAACTAAGGTAGTGGCATAAAATATTGGTGGATCACCAGGTACCACTTTTGCATACCTAATGAGGTTTTATTGCTCTACACACTTCTGAAATAGAGTATAGAAATGGTAGAATTAGAATCATATTTTTGTGTGTTAATGATACAGACTGTATAGGAATATACAGAGTATTCTTTATTTTCTTTTTATTTTACTCATCTACCTAATATTATCTACCATAGATTGGACATACCTATCTATTCATTGGTTACCTATCTATAGACAATATTACCAAACGTAAGGAGTTTCTACGAACACCACTGTTAATCAGTAAGAAAAAGCTGTAAGAAATCATTCAATATTTTATTAGATCTATTTTATATAAAAAAAATAAAAGAGATGATACCTAGTCTGCCGTGGTTATTAAAAAGAGCGAATGTTACAAATTACAGTTTTGAGAAAAACGCACTTAAAGTTTTTGCATATTTAATAATTCAATAACTTATTTATTAAGTAATATTTTGGCCTGATTTTTTTTTAAATGTTTTCCCCCAAACGTATCTTACCCTTCGTTTAAATAAAAGTTAATTAACTCCTTTATTTAAATAATAATATCAAAAAAAGCAAAGCGAATGTAACATACAAAGCACATTCGCCCTTTTTATTAAACAGTATATTGGTGGAATTAATTTCACCGTTTTAAGAAAAAAGAGCGAATGTTTAGTTTTAAATTTATTAATTTTAAATTAGTATGCATTAACGGAATAAAAACTCAAAAAAAGGAAAGTTTTTACTTTTATTAATATTTAACAAATATTTTTGCTAATAAAATTAACATACAAAAATACAAAACACGTATATATTTAGAAAAAAAAACAAACATTAATGTATATTTAACTAGTACGTCACATAAAAAAAAAATAACAAAAACTACATTTTAAGATAATTACTAACTGTAATTATTTTAAACGTATGAGTACATAGTATATGTTTTTGAAGGTGGTAGACAATGGTACAGTGAAAACATCTTGTCGAACTTGCATTGTCTTATTTATTTAATGTAACACGACGTTTCGGTTGGTAAGTATCTCCAACCGTTATCAAGTGTAAACTTTTTTTACATAGCATGTATATAAACTAAAAAACTTTGGTTACTTAACCTAAAACATAAGCAAACATTATCTCTACTATTTATTCGTCATCACTTTCAATAATATAATCGTGAACTTGTTTATGGACTGGCAAATTGAGCCAAAATGCGCGTTTGTGTTCGGGCATTAATTTCAATAAATTTTTATTTAGTTTATCCTTTCGATAAAAAAATATACCCTTATCGTTTTCAGCGGCTGGAGGCTTAGTAGTAATTACAATTTTTTTGCAAGGCACATCAGTGATTCTTCATTACCATCATTGTAACTTGTTTTAAAAAACAAATTTTTGGACCCTCTTTTTACTGTAACCACTTTCATATCCTTTATTAAAATTTGAGCGTTGTTTTTATTAATTTTTTGTATTTGGTAATTAAAAATATGGACCGGCCATTTCCTAAAATCATTGTGAGTCATTGTTTTAAGTACAGGTTGCGTCTTTGATGCAAATTAAACACAATCGCAAAAATCTTTAAATTCGTAAACATACTTTTTTTTCTCTTAGTTTTTTTTTTCAACCAGATGGTGAAAAGCATCCGCAGCCATAAAAGTATGACCCTTTTTAAAATACCAAAAAGATTTGGTCTCAGCATTTATCTCGGTACTATTAATTAAATAGATTAGATAGGAAAACAGACTCCAGTTTTTGTTCTGTGACTGGCAGTTATCACTCCATATAACAATGTTCTTATAATCTCTGGCATATTCGGTAAAAAAGGCATTGTAGGTGTTGATTATATCCTCCTTTTTGCGACCTGATACGGCCTCATGCCAAACCGTAGCGAAGGGAGCGAATAAATGGTTTATTTTGACAAAATTTTCCAAGGTACAAAGCTCTCATGAAGAGCGATTAATCGAGGTGTAAAAATTACTTCTTTGTACCTATCCAGCCTCGGAAGCATGATAACCTTCTGCAAATCAACAGCAACATGTAACTCGTTTTCTTTATTTGCGCTTTTTTCGCTTTCCTTATATAATTGTGGCGCTTGAGATGCGTTTTTAATATGAACTGCGTATTTCTGGCAATTTGCACAATCAGGAGATTCTTCATTAGAATGTGTTTTTTTGTGTATTTTGTTTTCGGCACATTTTACATTCCTCATGACCAAGTGTAAACGATATGTTCAGTACGTTAGTCACAATATGTCGATAGGTAGGGTAGCTGCCTGCGTGGATCCATAAATTGCTGTAAACCTTTTATGCGTAGCTGTGATGCTTAAATCGCTCGGTAAGTAAATTTTGTTTGGAGCATGCTCCCTACGATAATGTGAAATCGTAGGGCAAAAGGACATTATGTGTTCTTTTATTTGGTCAACATTTACTGTTTTCTTATGGTTGTTGTGTGTTCCTCTTTTGTCCTGAGGGAGAGATAAGAACTTGTGCAAAGAACCATTATTTCCTTTAAATCCCAAAGTTCCAAAGTAGAAATTTTGGCAAACCTTGACAAGCACTTTTTCATTGTTTTTAAAAAAATATTGGTGTGTGTTTTCTCTCCTGGATGTCTGTCCGGTTGATTTTTTTCTTCCTTTTATTTTGACCGTTTCGCAGGTCATGTTCACAAAAGTTTTTCGACCCTCATAATCCAAATTCCAAAATTTCGTATTTATTTTAATACGCATGTCTTGAGGTATTTTATCTAAGCATTTGTTGCGACATTTACATGACTCTTGAACTTTATATGACTGAATGTTTTGGGTTTTTTTAAGTTTGTCCCTTTCCTCTTTTGAATGCAAATACATTTTTCTCTTCCTTGTCCCTGGTTTAATGGCAAAGAAATCGGTTTCAGAAAGAGAAGAATCTTCATCACTTAAGTTATTTTCAGGGTCATATTCAGATGTGTTTTCAGTGTCTAAGAAAGAAGAATCTTCATCTGTTAAGTTGTTTTCGGGGATATTTTTGGATTTATTATTATAGTAGTGTTCGACGTTTCTTTCCTGATTTATTAACAAACCATCATCTGTTGTAGTTCTCTCATCAGTGCTGCTGAAATTTTTTTTTTAAGTTATTTTCGACGGTACTTAAGGTGGTTAAATTGTAGTCTGGAGTTTTGCGGTCGGAGCAGTTGTTGGACTGATTGGAGCTGATTGTTCGGTGGTTTCGGTCGTGGTGTTGATCTTGGTCACTTTCTATATTTATTAAACTATCATCTGTAATTTAATATAATTAATGTAATAATATGATTGTATATTAATATTAATTTGTAATAATATTTATACCCTTATTAAAAAAGCGTCTGCAGTTAGTTTCTTTTTCAAAAAGGTCACTTTTATCAAAAATTGAAGTATTTATATTATTTAAAGATGTGTCGAGAAGTTCGTGAGGCATATACTTCATGAGGGATTGATCAAAATGGTCCAGAGATGATACATTTTGCATGTTCATATCATTTTCCGTAGACTGATCTCGAATCGAAAAGTTTTGATTTGTTTTGACGAATGATTTTTGGGCAGCAACATTGTGGTTGTTAGCTTGGTTTTTCACTCGTACCATTTCCAAAATGGCTAAGAATCTTTTACTGCCAGATGGAATTGAAATCTAAAATAAAAGCAAAAAAAAGTTAAATATAAATTTATTTTTAATTTTGTATATTATTACTTTATTGGATTCTACGCAAAATACTAAAAACTTTAATGTATCACATGCTATACTTTATATTATAATTGTTTCTAATATACAAGGTGTTCAAATTTGCACTTTTCATTACTTTTAGAGGCTCTAGAGCCAATTCTATTAAAGATAGGGAAGGGATTTCACTTTTTCGTCTTAACTTTTTAAGACCTTTAATTTGAGATACATATCAAATATGATGATGCATGTCAAAATTTGTGACATATTTTTTGACAGGTGTCATATTTGACATCTATCATCAAATTAAAAGTATTAAAAAGTTAATATAGGAAAGTGAAATCCGTTTTTCTCTATCTTTAACAAAAATAGGTCTAGAGCCTCTTAAAGTAATAAAAAGTGCAATTTTGAACATCCTGTATATTAACAACAATAATAATGTAAAGTATAACATGTAATACAATAAAAATCATGACATTTTGTGTAGAATCTAAAAAAATAATAATATGCAGTGTGTCCCATTTAAAATTTAAATGTTTTGGGTGTGTCCAGCAATTTCTGGACACCCCGGACAATATTTTAGTACATATTCGGACGGTTTAGGAAAAACTTTATAACTTTTGCATTTAAACTTTTTTTCCATCTTATATATTCAAAGCCACCCGGAGCTGTCTAATTATTAGGAACAAGCCTGGACAGGTCAAAACTCGCCGGTAGGAAAATAAAATAACTATAACAATATTTTTACTAAATATAATAAATGGTACTTACCCTTTTTGCCATTTTGTAAACTAAATTATCAAAAAAATCACCTTAACACAAACTGAATATAAAAAAACATCCTTTTCGTAAGAGTGATGAATAGCTACTACTAACTAATAATAAACAAGCCACAAAAACATTCGTTTTAGGGTAAAAAGGCGCAGTACTCCGGAATATTAGGAAAGAAGAGCGAATGTCCACAGGAAAAAAGGTATTAAGCGAATGTCTCATTTCCGGGTGGTATAATGGTAAAGAAAAACAGCGAAAGTGCAATTTTTTGTTACATTCACTCTTTTATCTAAACATTAAATCTTTTAAAGTCAGACATTCGCCAAATTTTGTTACGTTCGCTGTTCTTTCTTGAGTTTATGGGCTAAAAATGGGTAGTAAGTAACATTCGCTTTTTTTCACATTTATTTTTTTCACATAAAAATTTTTTTTAAAAATAAAAAAAATACAAAAAAATTATCCTTTATTGATGTAGATTTTAAAAATATAAAAAAGTCAAAAATCGAAAAATTGTAACATTCGCTCTTTTTAATAACCACGGCAGTAGTATTCATTCAACAAAAAGATTAAATTCAATAGTACCTATCTTAAAAGAAAAAATTGAAATATTTAGTGATATATTGCGTTTTGACAATTGTAGGGCACAAGTTTATTTAGTGACCCTGGAGCCTTAACGTCTTCAAAAACATATTATTTATTGTTTTTAAAATTAAATTAAAACTGCTTGTTTTTGCCAAAATAATATAAAGCTATATTATAATAAATGCTTGTTGTACTTACCAAATGTATGTATAAACATATGTTTCTAGAATTTCTAGAAAGAAAGTCCTTATAGAAGTCTTCAAAACCCATTTTAGTTCGAATATAGAACAATAGTGGACGTAGCGATACAATTAAGATTTAAAAAATCTAAGGAATAATAATAACAGCAAACCACTTGTTAACAGATGATATTTATATTCAATAGTCGATTTATTTCCCACACAGTAAGCTAAATTTACACCGCGAGTACCAATTTAGTCTTCCGACTAAATACTGTGTTAATTTTAATAAATCCTTAAGCTTTTACTCCAACAAAGTCAAGACTATTATTTTAATCCCTTGTTTGGCCCTAGATATCAGCTTTAACTTTAGTCCTTGAATAATGTCCATATACATTATACCTATATGTTTTCCCCGAAAAAAACTAAATTTAGTCTACCCTGTTTGGCATTGAAATAATTCCTTTATTAAATTTTAGTACGCGGTTTTTTACAAGAAAAAAATACAATGTACACCTTCTAATTCTAAACAGTTTGCAAACTTTTCTGAATTTGCAAAAAAATTTAAAGCAAACTTCAGAAGAATACTTAACGTAGTCAAGCTTAACCACTGAAGGAGTTTTTAATTTAGTTTTTAATTCATATGAATTGCAGAATAATATAAATCAACTTATGCCCTAATACTATTTGGTAGTTCAATGTGGGGTGTACTTTGAACATTTTTACCAACATAAGCCCAGCTAGCAAGAGCTCGTCAGATTAACATCATTAAATCGTGATAACCCGTGAGTACTCGTCAATGGTCTAAAAATCACTAAAAAGACACGAGATAATGACGTCAAATAAATAACGTCAGAGTGACGTACTTTAAATTACGATATTTTGACGACGTTTTTTGTCATTTTTAACTGTCATAAAACTTTATGAAATTAATTATTTTACATTAGGTACAAATAAACTATTACGCATATTATGTTATTAAAAAACATTGAAAGCTCTTTTTGCGCCGAAAATTTTTTAGCAAAATTTACTAAGACAAGCAATTGTTTATTTATTTCGCTCAACTATTTTTATTCCCTTCTTAAAAAATTACAACAAAAAGTGCTATTGTGGGGGTTTGAACCCAAGACCCCTAGAATGTAATCTTGCAAGCTAAGCCACTGGACCAATCGAACAGTCTAGGCGAGAAACTAAACACGCCATGACTTTAGTACATGCGTACACATTTGTAACTTTTTTTATAATCAATTAAAATATATTTATTGCAATTATATGGCGACAGGAAAGATGAATTATTTAAGAACATAATTTAGGTTTAGAAGTAACATCTAACCAAATTACTAATTAGTGCAATTCGGCCAAATCAATACAATCATGAGTTCGTTTTTTTATTTTTTAAAGTTTTTTTTTCGTGGTGTTGGCAATACATGTCTTGTCCCTTGTCATCGACAGCGTGTTCATCATTATAAAGGATTTTTTTGTTCTTTCCAGTTTCCGGGCGTTTTGTTGGTTTGAGGTTGGAATTTTGAGTTGTTTGCGTTGTTCTGATATAATAAGTGTAACTTACGAAGGTAAGTTTTAAGTTCTGTAATAGCCTTTAATATTTTATGGTTTTGCATTAGTTTATTTTCTCCTTGCTTTAACGCCTAGTATATGATCTCTTATAGGATCAGGTAGTATAATATTATTATGGTATAATATACCTTAAATTTTAGTGTTAACCAAGTATATAACAATAACTGATATTGATTAAATTTGACCAGTAAATTACTTTAAATCAAAAGGTGGGGTATTCAAGAAAATTTGAATATTCTTATAAGTTTCAATTTAGATGTCAATTTTTTTTCTTTTCTATAATAAATAGAACCCGATATTCTAAGGGGGCTTATAATAAGGGTTTGTTATTGGCAAGAAAACCACAACCAAACAATATCATAAAAGCAAAAAGTGGTTTCTGTTACAATATTCTATTTCTATTTGTAGTGAATATGGAGGCTTACGCAGGTGTAGAATTTCTCGAAAATAGTGAAATAGCTCTGGTCCACTCAAAATGGCTCACTCCTACAAAAAGGCATACTTTTTGGCCCCCTTTTAAAACTTCAGGGCCTTTTAATAAATCTCTTACTATTGCCGAAGAACCTGATGAACCTTGGAAGTTGTATCCTATCAAAAGATTGCTTTTTTACTGTGGTGTGTACTTGTTAACCTACTAATTTGTTATGTATGCATGAGTAAATTAGTATATAAGTGTTCAATACAGTTTTCTGCCTGTTCCCCAAAACCAACAAAAAAAAGTGTTTGTACCATGATAATACGTTTAGTTTTTTAATTATTGTCATATGTTTTGTTAGTGATAAAGTATATTTAATTTAGACAACCTGGAAAAGGCCAGAAAGAAATTAAAAAAGTGGGAGGAAACTTCTGATATACAATCTTCAGAGTCGGACTTTGAAACATTACGTGTAAAAAGAAGGTTAAAAGCTAAGAGATGCTTGTCAGATTCTACCAGTGAGGATGAGGAGCCTAGCAAAAAACTATAAAGACCCCCTTGCTTTCCTAACCTAAGAGCAGACTCCGGTTGTGGTAAAGTCTTAACCATAGTATAACAATTAATTTAGAAGTACATCAGGCCTTTTACAAAGAATATTTTCAAACCTAGAGAGAGTTATTTAGCCTTTGAAAAAGAAATCCAATTTTTTTTTAAAATGATACAGTGTATTCTAGAATTAATGGGAAATAATCATTAGATTTTTTTTATTAGATGAAGTACAACAAATATTTATGTAGTGTTTATTAATTTTTAGGTAGCTCAGATGTTTATCAGGAGGTGACAAGTACTCGAACTAGACTCTCTAGTAGAAAAAATTTAAAATTGGGGGAAATTTCAACTACTACACTTGAGAATACATTACTTACCCTGCCAAATAGGATTATTTTACCAAATCCAGATATTTTAAAGTCATCACCATCAACATCAATAATTATAAGGGAAGATAACACATCAAATGCTAACGCTGAAAGATTCTGTGAAAGCAATACAACCATTAGTGTATCTTCAAATGGTAATTGTATTTTTTTTAAAGTTAATTCTCTTGTTATTCTAGCTTTAGAGAAAATTTATAGGCAAGTTAAAAAGTTGGGAGAAGAACTAAAGGAAGTTAAATGCCTTGATTGCTCAAACAATCAAGGCATCCCTTAGGTATTCCTAGTTTACCCAATAATCTACCAGTTGAACTTAACCCTTAAATTCTCAAGAAAATTTACAAATATTAGAACACTATCTAGGTGAAGAGGAAGCATTTAATAATTTGCTAATAAACTTATTTTATAAAAAGTTTTTAGTTAAAAAGATACAACATTTTGTAGGCCTTATATCTTTCAACACTTGGAGGTAATGGCATGGTATCCTGTGTAAATAAAATTCTAAGACTTCTTCTTTCAGATATCTTAGCAACTGCTTATAACTTTGCTGGGCAACGGAGTAAACAAGCATTCGGAACAACAAAACTTAATTCTCTGGTGATAAGAAGTAAGAAAACGTTAAAACGAAAAAATGTTAAAACGAAAACAAAAAGAATTTGTTGGGCCAAGACAAAAGTCTAGGCGAGCTTTAAAAGCTTCACAAGATTTTGCTAATACAATAAGTGGGGATGTTGCTAATAATAATTCATCTCAAAATGCTATTGTGGGACATATTTCTGATAAACAGATTGTCATTAAAAATGTCACATTAATTGCAGACAAAAAGAATGAGCACACTTTATCTAAAGTCTCTACCAGTAGTTGTAGTGAAACATCTCTCTTAAATTCTTCACTCTCAATTTCTAGTCAAAATTCTTCACCTGAGGAAAAAAGTGTTCTTCGTGAGCAGTTAGTTCAATGGGCAACTTTAAAACATAAAACATCTCATTCTGCTTTGACAGATCTTCTTCATATACTTTCACCCTACCATCCTGAACTCCCTTTAAGTAGCCGTACTTTATTGGCGACTCCTAATTTTACCGATATGAACAAATTGGAAACAGGTGACCTTTGTTATTTTGGTATTGAAAATGCTCTCAAAAAAATTGTTTTGCATTCCCCTATTAATAGGGAACTTCAAATATGTTTTAATGTTGAAGTTCAAAACTTCAACTTTGGCCAATATTAGGTTTAATAAAAAATATACCTAATAGTATTGTTTTTACCGTCGCAGTTTTTTGTGGAAAAAGTAAGCCAAAACCTTTAAATTTATTTGTAAAATCATTTATAGATGAATTAAATTCTTTGCTGCAAAATGGACTAGTTATTGGAAATGATCACATTAATGTGTCATTAAACAGTTTTGTCTGTGACGCCCCTGCTCAAGCCTATCTGAAGTGTACAAAATCTCATACAGGTTATTCTTCTTGTGATAAATGTACAGTCCATGGAGATTATTACATGAATAAAGTTGTTTTTGATAGCATAGAACCTCAGAAACGAAGCGATGAGTCATTTCGAATGCAGCTTGATGAAGACCACCACATTGCTGAAACCCCTTTAACACAGCTACC
This sequence comes from Anthonomus grandis grandis, assembly GCF_022605725.1. Classification (NCBI taxonomy): domain Eukaryota; kingdom Metazoa; phylum Arthropoda; class Insecta; order Coleoptera; family Curculionidae; genus Anthonomus; species Anthonomus grandis. The sequence goes on along the minus strand of NC_065562.1, from coordinate 1,295,852 downwards.
AATTAATTTGATTAAATGTTTTCCAACCGACTATATGCACAATGTTTGCTTAGGAATTGTTAAGAAACTACTTCATACTTGGATTGGGGGTTCTTTAAAAGTAAGATTATTGAGCCATGAAGTTAAGGTAATATCCCAGCGGCTGCTTGATTTAAAAAAGCATATACCAATGGAATTTAACCGGAAACCTCGCACTCTTGATGAATTGTCATATTGGAAAGCTACTGAATTTAGGCAATTTTTACTTTATTTAGGCCCTTTAGTTTTGTTCGAATACATGCGACAAGCGTCTAGGTACAGTCCGTCAGTATCGATCAAAAGGCTGCGCGCATGCGGATTACACCTTTTCTGGATTTCGTGTGCCTCCCACTCCGCTGTTGGTGTTGTTTGTGTTTTTCTTGTATGTTTGTGTTTGAAGTTAGTTTTGATTTGATTAATATTGACTATCATTTTTTAAAAATCTCTTCTTATCTTAACAAAATACAATAATTTTCTAATAATTATTATTTGTAAGTAATGTATTGTTTTATTCTGATAATCGAAGATTTTACGTGAAAGGTAAAATGAAATTTGTCAAAACGTCTAATGTAACCTACTTATAACCAGTTAGCTCTCTGAAATGATTTTAAGCTTGGAACATTTTAATATTGTTAAAGAGACTTTTGCTGTTTCCTTTAGAAACATTATTCAGGGATCAAAGCAAGGTGAATACTGGAAAAAATCATACTTAAATGGCACATGGCAGGCAAAATATTAGGAAGTGACGTAAATAATCGACAACAAGGAAGCAATATACCAAACCAAAGTATAAGATGCATACTAACTTACTACACAGGACAAGTTTTATAAAACTATTGTGAGCTAATAATATAATATGGTAATAGTTTGAAATGATTTATGAACCTTTATTTACCTAGGTATAATTTTTTATATTCCAGATTACCAGCATCAATCAACTGATGATCAACATTCAACATTGATGAAAATTGGACATCATTGTGACCAGAAAGAGGCAGTTGTATTGTTATGTATTATAAGGTGGAAATGTCATATTAAATACCAACATATTATGTATAATAAAAACAATAAATGATTACCTACATTGATTACATTCTTTCTTTAGCATGTTTTCAATAACGCTTTGACAGATATATTATTGAGGGTTGAGGGTAATATCACAAGTGCCTTAAAATAACTTTACTAACTAACTATAATATACAAACAAATTATGTTGTAACAAAATCTTAGGACTTGTGACAATGTTTAATGTGGTTGCCCTGATGACATGGTATTATGTATTTTGTAAATCTGCTTTTTTAAAAATGCCGGTACGGAATATATCAAGATTCATCATATTAAATAAAGAAAATATTAATGTTTATATAGTCATTTTTATTTTATAAAAATAACAAAATAATAACTCTTAATTGTATATTATTTTATTATATACAGTTATTTAATTGGAAATGCTGGTCACCTGGGCCTACAATATAAACAATATTACTATAGGTAAATTTATAAGTACTTTCAAAAATATTACCTTTTGGATGTAGTAGTTTCATTGCCAATACATCCATTTCATTAGCAGACGGGACAGGTAAGTGCTTTGGAATCTTTTTTGTTTTCTTCTTCGTTTGAAATAAACGTCTCTGTGGCTCAATCTTTTTATTTTGTGGTATGTTTAAAGGTAACTGAGAAGTATAGTTTTTATTAGTTATATTTCTCATTGCTTCTAAAGTGGGTTGAATAGGAGCAATGATTTTCTTAATTGTTTCCAACTCGTCCAGTGTCTTCACATCCATGACCTGCTGCTGAAGGACATGCAAAACTTTTTGCTGTTCTTCAAAAAGAACATTAGTTGCATCACATGTGAGCTTGGCTTTATTGATACTGACTGACGTTACCAGGTTGGCCGTTTCATTTAATCGTTCATTCTCTTGGAGATCAATAATTAAATTATCTAGCAAAAGAAATGCAGGCATTAACTATTTAAATCGAGCAGTATAATTGTATTGTCCTTTTTAGAAATTCCCATAGATAGTACTCATAATACGCATATACAGGCTACTTATACTGGGTGTTCGGGTTCATGTGGGAAATCTCTCGGATCCAGGTAGAACATCGAAAAATAATACCGAACGTTCCTATCTAAAAAAATCCTACAGTTCTTCTTAACGAAGATACAGCCTCCTAAAGGACGCTGCTGGAAATTGGTTGTTCTTCAATTACTTTTAAACTACCCGGTAGAGTTCTACCTGGATCCGAGAGATTTTCCACATGAACCCCGGACACCCAGTATATTTACAAACGGTGTCACCTAATATTAACAATTGGATAACAAAATAGGTCTTAATATTATTATATGGTTTGTTCGTTGCGTTTGGGGACACCCTATAACTGAGATATTTCTAAAAGCAAATAACAAGCACAGCACAACCATTTAAATCACAGATTTAACCAGAAAATTAGTTTGTTCATCTGTGGTTAAATCACATCTACATATAAATTTAATAATTTACCATCAACCAAAACAATAAGTAAGTATATACTTATTATACATTTACATAATTATTACCTTTACTAATACCTTTACATTGAAAAATGTATAATTTTTTTCAGAAGCTTGTTATATCACTTTAGTCCTTGCAGGTGCAAAAAAAAATTAAAATATTAGATATTTGGATATTCCAAAAAATGTACTAATACTTACCAGATAAAACCTCTGTAGCTTCATTAGGATTATTGAAATCAGGATTAAGCTTTAAAAATCTGCAAACTAAATGAATATGTTTACACATATTCCATTTTATGCTGCAGTCCATGCAGGAACATGTGTAGTGATGAATGCACGCATTGCATTCATTACATGTGAGTTTGCAAGTACAATCTAACCTCAGTCTACAACATACAATTCATTGCTGGAAGTCGATGGAACCATCCAGCCAGTATCAATTCTGACAACTTGATTTGTTTGAAGCGTCTGACTAACTTTATGCCTTTTCCTTAGGTCAGATAATTTGGTACAGACTTTTCCCTTATGCACTACTATAAGCCTTTCAAAAGTTTTGTCCCGAACAAATGTTAAAATGGCTCCTATGGCTTTGTCCAGCCTTTTTACAAATTTTCCATTCAAATAAAGATACTTAAGGGTTCTATGCATTCTCTCAATATGCATATTAGTATTGAGACCACTACCTAATCGAAAACAATAGGCCCATTGCTCAGTATTACTTCCATAATGTTGTTTGAAGTATGTATAGAACTCCAAAGTACTTGGACTTTTTTGGCAATATTCAAAAAATTGAAATAAAAGTTCTTTAAATGTATTTGTTTCTCTCTCTTGCAACAACATTCGCAGCATCTTATAGATAATAACCTAAAAAAAATGTAGACACAAAGGGTATATAAATTTAAACTGACAGCATAATCTTACTTGTTTCTCCTTGTCCGGAATTTTCTCCAAATTCTTTCTCCATGCTCTGTCAATATGCCATGTGCAATATAGTCTGATAAAAGTGGGCACATAAAAATGTATATTTTTTGTTAGACTAAAAACATTAAGTAAACAAATATAACTACCTAAATTGAGCAGGATGCATGACTTTCTTCCAGGCATTATAATATGCCTCTGCCATGTCCGACATAAAAACTTGTGGCCTAATTTTTTTTCCAATTTTCTCTTCAACACATGAAAAAAAAAATCTCCATAATGTTCACATCGCTTCTGATAAATATTAAAAAGGCACCTGGATATCCTTCCCTAAGATCATCTAGTATAAGAAGAGTATGGAGCTCAAAGCCATATCCATTAACACCGTGTGTGCCATATATACACGCGCAATCATCACCAAACCTATTACAAAAAAGAAGGTTTATAAAAAATTGTACTACTGTACCATTAAACTAAATATAATATACCTTAACAGTAACTCTTTCTGTGCTTCTGTAATTATTATTAATACAAAATCTTCAGATTTTAGATCAGGATATTCACTAAGAGTGCTATCTTGAGGCTTTTAAAACATACAGGAATCACTAGCGTTCAGCTCTTGCACCCAAGCATCGACGCTAATAGCGTCATTTTTATGCCGAACTGAAGATCCACTTAAATTAAAAGCTTTTCAATATTATATAGATCTTTTTTCGTTAAAAGATGGAGTCGTTCAAGCTGACAGTTTACAACAGAATCCCTTACTTCATCTAAGATACATTGTAAAGGAATTTTTGCAGCAATTTTAGCAGCTATAATTTGTCGTTCTTGCTGTGTAAGAAATAGATGTCCTATGTCCTGTTCCTGCCTATGCCCCACATGGGTTTTACAAAAATCTACTGTCCATTTTTTTTCTTTTATCACCACATTCATAGCAGCCGGGCAGTAGGCATTTATTTTATTGCTTCCCTGTGTTTTAATTTCTCGATGGTTATTTCCCCGCTGCCTAATGTTTCCTGACCTGTGACATGTATAATTGGTTTTCATCCAATTTTCACCTCGCTTTGATCCTTGCGTTTTAACAAAGGAAGCAAAACTCTCCTTCTCAATGTTACTTTTCCAGGCTTGAAATGTCTCCTCAGAGTCAAAGTGATAAGATTCTGTGTCCATTATAATTGAGTGATTGGTTTCATAGTATTTCTTCATATCCATTGACAATACATCTTTATAGTCACATAAGGAGCACTTTATATTTTTTGAAATATGCAGACTTTTCATATGTAATGATAACTCTTTCGAATTATCAAAACCAGCATTACATTTTCCGCATTTGTTAATTTTTTTTAGCTTCAAAGGAGCCAACTGATCCAATTTTCCTACAGTTAATTCATATTAATTACTATAACTAAGATAATTTTGCTTTTACGTTTTACCTGGATGTTTCTGTCGAACATGCTCTCTTAATTTACCCAAGGTGAGAAAGGTAAGGTCACATTCACCACATAAAAATGTACCAGTTTGGCGACAGCGCTTGGGAGCTAGAACATCTAGTTTTTCTAAAAAAAAATATTTATGTTCATTTATTTATGATTATTTTTAATTTAAGCCAGGTTTATATGTATAACAATTTACATAGTTGTAATCATAATCATACTCACAATTTTTAGTCAAATAAAAGATGAAAATTACCAACTTCGGCAACTTTCTTATGTAAATAGGTTATGTTTAAGACTGTGATTTACTGTGTGATGATTTTATTACCTGGATGTTTTCTCTTTACATGAGTCCGTAAGTTGGAGGTTTTAACAAATTTTGTGTTACAGTCTTTACAAGTAATATTAGTGTCTGACATTATATTAATACACTTGAATAAACGCACAACACAATAAAGAGATTGTCAAATAATAATATAAAACCATAGATAATATATTAATAACTAGAATAAAACTGAACTGAAGTCGGGCAAAGCAAACAAAACATCAACCAAAACATAAAATTAACGCAATGACATTGAACTAGGGATGTTCGATACAATACGATATTTTTCTGTATCGATATATTTGTGTTCGATACCCGATATTTTGTATCGATATTTGTAAAGCGATATCTGACCCGCATCGATACAATTACCGCAGTATCGTATCAAATAAAAAACTCAGACAACTAGTGACATCTATCAATTTTCAGTAAAATTAGTAAAAATCAATGTAATATTTACCCTTTGCAGAGTTCTGTCGGTTTATTGTTTTTTGCATTGACATTTTGACATTGGACATTTACACGGCGATCCAGGCCAAATACTGATTGGTGATTCCCCCAATGCCCCAATTTCGTATTTCGGAGAGAGCCCCAGTTATTTGGTGTTTATTAATTTATTTTCTTTCTGGTATATTTATCTTAAAATGCCACCAGTAAGAAGTAATTTGTGGAAGTATTTTGTGAAAAATGATTCAAGTGGAAAGTGTAAAATTTGCCAAGTTGAGGTAAAGACTTCAGGCAATACAACAAACCTCAAAAAACATCTCCAAAGAAGACATCCAAAAATCAAATTAACTGATGATGAAAAAGAAGAACCGTGGAATATCAAAGTAGGTACATTAATTTAATATTATTTAAAATTTCTAAAAGCCACACTGGATTGAATAAAATTTGAATTATTTATTTATTAATAAAACAATCTACATTATGCTTATTAAGAGTTGATGTTTATAAATTATAAATCCCTACTTCTGTCATATGAAATAAATGCTTATTTATGGTGTAATATTATTGCCACTTTTTAACGAAACACCGATAGACACTGAAATTTTTTGTTGCTACAATCTTGTTCGGGGCATTTGTATATGCTATAATATGTAATACTAATACATTTATTGCTAGGGCGGTGTCAAGAAATGCATTATTTTAGCCATCAAAATATAGTTTTATTTATTTATTGTTTATTTTTCCACCTAGCTCTCAGCAATCACCTATTAAATTTATTATTTTCAAATGATTTTAGTGTAGCAATGACCAGGAAAAGGAACCACAACTATCCACAAGTATGGATAACCCAAATTCAGCAATAGCTTTTTCAGATAAAGATAATTTTGAAATATTAGGGGATATTGGAACGTCTTCTACATTATCTATGGAAGAAAATAGTAGCTGTAGTAGCATTAGCAGTGCTGTCTTTCCAGTCCACCGACAATCTTCAATAAAGGAGACTTTTTCAACAATAAAGTCATTTTCTGGTAAGTTTATTTTTCTGATTTAATATAATGTATCCAGGGTCCTGGGAGTAAGCAAAATTATCAATGGTGAAAATTAAATAATGGAAAAATTATTTGCATTTTTAACATTTTTTTTTAAATCCAAGCCAAACCTAATAATAAAAGTCCCAAATATTAAAATTTCTATTCTAACTATTGTTTGTTTTGTAGATAGGTACATAAATTTGTTTGTGCTGGGCCAAGGTATTTAATTTTTTTGTCCTTTCCTCATGTAAAAATATCATTACACAAATATCACATCTAAATTAAAAAGTTTCAGACGAAACTATTAATTTAAAAATACAGGAAAATGTTATAAATAAGCACAAACAGTTTAACTACTAAGTATTTAGATAAATTTAAATCAGTAAAAGGTTAGGAATACCTTGCTTAGTTATTTTATATTTTTAGATCGTGGTGTAAGGGCCGGAAAAATTACTAATGCAATTACTTATATGATCGCAAAAGACAACCTGCCCTTGAACACAGTGGAAAAAGATGGATTTAAATATCTGATGAAGGTAGTTGTTCCTTTATATCGTCCACCCAGTGCAGGTTATTAGGTGCAGAATTCAGTCATTAGACTCTATAACGCTAACAACAGATGTATGGACAGAGACCCAAACCACAACAAGCTTTTTAGGTGTAACTGGACATTTCTTGCTAGAAAATAAGTTAAATTCTGTCACTATTGGGGTCTACAAACTAGGAGAAAGGCATACTTCAGAGTATCTTGGACAATGCCTTTCAAATATGTGTGCTGATTGGAAAATACCTCATGAAAAAATTACAGATATAGTGACGGATAATGGAGCAAATGTTGTTAAAGCTATATCTGATTTATTTGGGAAAAATAGACATCTGCCATGTTTTGCTCACACTTTAGATGTGGTAGCTTCAAAAGTAATAGAAGAAGAGGATGTTAAAGTAATTATTAACAAAGTAAAAACCATTGTTACATATTTTAAGCAAAGTGTTGTTGCAGCAGATGAGCTTAGAACAATACAGCCTGCCAACAACACTTTACGACTAATTCAATCTGTGCCAACTCGATGGAATTCCGCCTATTTGATGTTGGAAAGATTTCTTAGTTTATGCGAGTATATTGTTCAAATTTTATTAAAAAATTCCAAAGCTCCAACAATGTTAGGGGCATCTGACGTTGATACAATAAAGTAATTGTTACATATTTTAGGCCCTATAAAAACAGTTTCTGAAGAAGTTAGTGGTGAACAATACGTAACAGCCAGTAAAATAATTCCCATTACAAGTATTCAACATCAAAATCTTCGGACTTATGGTCTTACCATAAAGAGCTTGCTGCAAAACATTGTCACGAAAATACTAGTGACAGCATGGACCAAGCTTTTAAATTATATTTGGTCAATAAAACAATACCAATATCAGATGACCCAATTAAATGTTGGAGTAAAGAGCCATCTAGTAATTTAAAGGAACTTGCATTAAAATATTTATCAATTGTTGGAACCTCTGTGCCATCGGAGAGGCTGTTCTCAAAAGCTGGAAACATTATTAGTCCAAACCGAAATAGGCTATCTAGTGAAAAATTGCAGCAGCTTTTATTTTTATCTTCAGTTAAATATGGAGACTGGAATTTGGAATAGCTCTTAAGCCTTTTTTTGTCTAAATTTTTATTGTACATGTTATTTATTAAAATTAGATATACATGTTACATAATATTTAATTTGTATCATTTTAGATTTATATACTTCATCATCATTTCTTTAATCTTTAATCCAAATAAAAATGTATATCTATAGTGATACATTATTTCTTCTGCTAAAAAGCAAATTTTTCTCAATATTAATGTCAATATTTTAAATATAAATTTGTTTCAAATTATCTTAAAAATATTGACTTAAGGGCATTCTTTGTATTAAAAAAATAATCTTCCATTTAACTAAGCGTGAAAACACCTGTTATTTTTTTTCTCAAAGAAATTTACACTTGTAAGCTAATCTTTCTTGATACTGAGCTATCTAAAAGTAATTTCTATGTCCTGATTATTACATTTTTGTTTCAAATCTTTGAAAATTACTATTAAAATCTTAAAAATGTTCAATTTAAGATTTGACAAGTTATTTGACGCGCCTAGTTAAATGAAAGGCAACTATTATAGCTCTGTTTAAAAATGTTGTATGGCTAACCGCATCGATATTTCAGATATCGATTTTTTTATAACGATATACTGTCGTATCGATTCCTCTTTATACGATGCAGATCGATCCCAGATATCGATACTATCGTGAGTATCGTACATCCCTACATTGAACGAAAACAGCTGACGAATATCGATCGATAGTATCGATACCCGGACCGCCGATACGATACGATTTAAAAATAATGTAAAATCCGCGTGCGTGCAGCCTTTTGATCGATGCGGGTGGACTGCACGTAGACGCTTGTATACATGCGTCCCCAGACACAAGTTGGAAATCACTGTGTCTCTGCAGTGCGGTGCTACGATCAGAGAAAAACAAACCACCGAGAAGGGACAAAGCCGGGACCGATTTTTCTTGCGCATGTGCGAGCTTATTTGGTATACCTGTCTTATTGCCGGTCCCCTGCCAGCCGTCGGTTAGTCCGGTAATATCAGATAAAAACAAACCACCATGTGGTTTGTTTTTTTTGGTGGTTCAGGTGGTTTGTTTTTCTCTGGTTATAGGATCGACCATATTCCCACAGAAAATGCCTTTCGGTATGTTTGTGGCTATATTATGAAAAGAGCACTTGAAGTTCATATTAACTGTGATACCTGCACCAATTTCGGCAAAATGTGTGATGAAATGGATATAAATAGATTATTTCTTCATTTTAAGGCTTATAATTCCAGTATATGTAATTTTGGTGGCTTACAATCTCCTCCAGAAGAGTTTATTTCATAATATATATTTAAATTAGAGGAAATATTCAATTGTAATGTGCATAAACCAGGGAATATCTAACAATTTATTTAACATAATGAAAACTATTAATTATGAACACCCTTATGCACATTTTCCAAAAACCTTTATCTTAAAATTATTTATAAGGTTGAAAATATTTTACACCATTAAATATAATAATAGGGTCTTAAAAACAAATAAAGATAAAAATCTTCGAAAACTAAAAATTTTGCGGAATGTATAAATGTACCTAGGTTTAATTTAATTATTGCCAATGTATTTTTGTGTTTCATTATACAATGGGCCAATATTATTTCCTCAAAAAATTAAAGTTTGTTTAGAAGATTTTTTGTTTTCCATTATTTATCCTAAATGGTAATTTTTATAGTTGGCACTATACCAGGTGACACAGGAAAAAGGGAACACGCAATAACTTTTTTATTTTTCAAGATAAACAAATGAAATTTGGTATGTCAATAGAATGGTTATAAAGGCATATTCTGACGTATTCAATTGTTTTTGATCACTTCCGGTTGAACCGGAAATGACAAGAACTTTCTTATTTTAAATGGGACACCCTGCATATTTTTCATACATTTGTTTATCTTGAAAAATAAAAAAGTTGTTGCGTGTTCCCTTTTTCCTGTGTCACCCGGTATAGTTTAGGTATACCTATAACTTAACTATACCAACAGTAAAATAATGTAATAGTTTTGATTTCAAATTCCCAATAAAATTTTTAATCTATTAATTGTCGTATTTCTCTCCGTGTACGGAACTATTAAATTGCCAAAACGATTTTTCTCCGTTACTTTATATGTAGCGTCAGTCATTTAAACCCGCTCAAGGGCACCAAAATTGGACCCCAGAAAATCAACGGTAAATGCGGGTTTTGTCGCTTCTCGGTGGTTTGTTTTTCTCTGCTACGATGCCGCTATTCATATTAAAATACCGGTTGCATATGTTGCGCGCCGGCAGCTCTGAGAGATATTTTTTAAGGTGGTAGTTGGTTAAAAATAAAATAGCTTTGTGTTAAATGGAGGATTCATTTATTAATTTTTTTTTAAAGGTTATATCGCTACGTACAGGGTACAGTAATAGGACATTATGTACCTATTTAAGTACCTATACCTACCTAATTTATATGGATTTTTCAGTTTTCGTTATTAATGTTCAATAGTTGTCCTTATATACTAAAATGGGTGACATTTAACATTAGTGCAATCGGAATTCCATTACAAAATAAATTAATATGATGAGAATAACCTAATTTAAGTCAATTCCAAAAAGAAAAAATGAGGAATTTTAATTTTTTATTATAATATTAATGATTTTAATCTGGAACTATTTTTCGACGCGTAGTAATAATGTCAGTGTGTTGGGATTTTCTATTGGTTATAGTGACATTAGTGACAAGCGAAGCGCAAAAATGTTTTGTTCATTCTAACGGGTTTGGGGTAAGGCCTCTTTCACACGGTTAGGATATTTATCCGTCCGTCTGATCGCCCGGCCGGGCAGCGCCCTGGAGCGCTCTTCACACGGGAGTTTGCGAAACTCCGGACCATTTGGTACTAGGTAATTCAGTTTGACGCTGATTACCATGGACAATAGACGCAAAAAGATTATAATAGCTTTGTTAATACATCGGCGAAAAAAACAGCGTAATAGACGAGTTTGGGTTCATCCGTTGCTAGAAAGCCGCTACTTGAAAGGAGCATTCTTTGTGCTTTTTCAACAATTGAAAAAAGACGAACCTATGTTTTTTAATTATTTTCGTATGAGCTCTACTTCTTTTTATGAGTTGTTGCAACGTGTGCAGCCAGAGGTACAAAAACAAGATACAAATATGAGGAACTGCATCCAACCTGAACAAATGTTGGCTGTACATTAAGGTAAGTTTCTATAAAATAAATAAAAAACAAAGTATACATTTTAGGTTAATATTCTATTTTAATGAAAGAATACATATATTTCCACTTCAAAAAAATCAAAAGTCAGATATTGATCTGAATTCTGTGAGAAAGGGGATGACAAATCGTTATAATTACTCGTAGATTGTGTGTCATTAGAATCAGGAGACAGGTAAGGTGGAGATATTACGTTAGTAGAATTGTTACTTGATGGAATCGTTTGATGTTGATTGGAGACACTGGGTAGCAGTGTATGAAAGGCCAGAAGACTGCTACTGCTGAGAGTTCTGCAATGGATTATTGCAGGGGTATTGTTGTGTTTGTTGTTGAGAGTATGGGAGAGTATAAATCTGCAGATGTTGATGTTGGGTTGTTGGAAGGAAACAGCGTTCTGAATGTTTTTAATCACCTGCAGAACTCCCATCTGAAAATCTACAATCTTGTTGTCATTGAACTTTTGAATAGAAGGAAGAATGCCCTTAAAAAATATCATATTACGGTCCTCTTGGTCTCCTGCCTCAATCGATTTTAGCATCCTTAGTTCAAATTCGTCTAGAGTTCGCTTTCTCTTTCTCGTTGACTGCTGTACACCTGTAGTCTTTACGGCAAGGGTTTTTGCAGATGGAGTTTGCGAAATTTAGTGGGTTGCATCTGGAGTTTCCATCCCTCGATCTGCTGATTGGAGTTCTTCTGTTTCCTGCTGACCTGCCTCATCTGTCTGCTTATAGGCCATGTTAGACTCAGTTGACCGGTGATATAAGCCCTTCTCGAGAAAATTTAGTTGTTCATGATACACATACTTTCTTAGTTTTGATGAAGCAGCTCCTGATTTTTTTGAGTTTTTGTCTCGGTTCTTCCATTTAAGCCACTGGTCTCTGATATTATTCCACCTTTTAAAAACCATTTGAACTGTAACAAAAAATCTACAATAGTATAGAATTTTTAATTGATTTTTTTTTCAATTTCAGGTACCTGGCTAGTGGATGTAGCTTCACAGATCTATATTATAGCTATCGACTGGGAATTTCTACAAGTACAAAAATTGTTCGGGAGGTCTGTAACATTCTCTGGTCATCTTTAGTACAAGAATTTATTCCTAAACCTACGAAAGGACTCTGAAAGTCAGTTGCAACTGGATTCGAAAAACGAGCAAATTTTTTCCACTGCATTGGTGTGGTAGACGGAAAACATATTAGAATTGTAAAACCCGAGTTTAGTGGTTCGTTATACTATAATTATAAGTCCTATTTCTCAGTTGTGGTGATGGCAGTCGCTGACTCGAACTATCGATTCATTTATGTTGATGTAGGCGCATATGGAAGTGAGTGTGATTCAAGTATTTTTAAAGAAAGTACTTTGTGGAAGAGTATACAAGAAAACACCTTGGAATTGCCACCTGCAAAGCCTTTACCTGGTTCTGAAGGTCCAAATATACCTTATTTTCTTATAGGAGACGAAGCTTTCGGATTAAATACTAATTTACTACGGTCTTTTGGAGGAAAGGAACTTTCACAGAAAAAAAGAATATTCAATTATCGCCTCAGCCGAGCCAGGAGATATGTTGAGTGTTTCTTTGGTATACTGACAAACAAATGGAGAATTTTGCATCGACCTTTGAATGTTAATACAGATTTTGCCGTTAGTATTCTGAAAGCTTGTGTAGTGCTTCACAATTTCGTGAGGGAAAGAGATGGCTATAACTTTGAGGATACCATGACAGTTTTGGGTATTAATGATTTGCCAGCACAACTAAATAGGCAAGGTGGAAGGGCGGCTAATGATCTTAGAAATGTCCTAAGTGGCTATTTTCTAACTGGAGTAGGCAAAGTACCATGGCAATTGTCAAAAATCTAGATGACTTGTTTTATTATAAATACTATTTTCCAACCTTAGCGTATGTTTAGTTCAATGTTCATAAAGAATAAAAGGCAAGTAATAAAATAATTGTAAACTTACCAAACTCTTTTCTTTCTCCGTCACTTACATTTTCAAATTTTTCTTTCAACTGGGCGCAAATACTTCTCCGTGCGTCAGTTTTTTTATTGCAATTTTTGTAATCCTCGCAGCAGCTTTTCTTAAATTTTTTTTATTCTGAACTAAACTAATCAGGATTTCAGAATCTATTTCTTCTACTTCTTTCGACATGATTAAATACTCGTAGCTACAATACAAAGTAAACACACAGTTTTCACAACAGCCTACACGGTACTGACATGCAGACAGGTATAGACCAATCGGACAATTAAACACCCGGATCATGTAAACGCATTCATTGCGCACTATGGTCTGCTAGAGTGAAAGAACATATGTTAAACTATGTATTTCTACTATTCCGGGTGACGGAACGAAACTCGGACGGACAAACACCCTGACCGTGTGAAAGAGGCCTAAGGGGGCGCGGCGCGCCTGGGCTGGAGTGAGACTTGATTTTAGAGTTGGATCTCAAAAGTTTTCTACTTTAAAGTTTTGGATCTTAATCCGTTTTGAGTCAAAACGGATATCGACCATAGGTTGGATTCTCCCATCGGTTGGGTTAGTGCCTTTTGAGCCGCGTACCGGGAATATTAATTTTATGTATTACTTTTTTTCCTTTAAAAAATAAAAATACTATACAATGCCTCTCCTCTTTAAATTTTCTTCAAAAAACGTTTACTTTTGATTGTACTAATATTAAATAGACCCCTAAAATGAGTTAAGAATTGATAAAGGTACCTACTACGATTTCAATGAACTCATAATGTAATAAAATCACATGTCATTATTTTATTCAAACATTCATGAGATAAATGTGCTTGCTATGACTAGGAAACTGTGCAGGATTCTAAAGATGGTAAAAACATATTGCACTTTTCTGAATGAAACCTTTGAATTGCTCATTTTTAGGATTCATAAACATTTTGATATTTTATTCAATAAATACCTAGGTATTTTTTTATATGGGTAAAAAACGTAAGATGAGAAAATGCGATTTGTTTATTGTTTATCTGCAAATAGATAATAGATTTAGCTGCATATTACAGACTGAAGAGCATTAACGCATTAAAATAGTAATAATGTAGGATTTGGAATTTTTAAAATATCGCTTTTAAGAAATATGTTTAAATTAGCAATTATTTCAAAAATACTTCAAATTTAGAAAGAAAATAATTTTCTAATGATCCAAACGCCATCAATAGACGGAATAAAGGCACCAATCCAAAATAAAACCATAGAATAAATTTTATTAATAAAAAACAAAGAAAAAGATACACTTATTTATGTAGCGAAGGGTTACCAGAAGTAGGACCCAATAAGGAAATTAAACCAATTTTTTACAAAAAAATGCCGACGTTTCGACCTTATCCTTATATTTAGATCATCTTCAAATGTGGCTGGAAATAACTCAATCCATGCATAATGTAAATGGATATACATGTAAACCAATCACTTAGCTAATGATATTTGTTTATATCAAAATAAACAAGTAATTACAAAATTGCTAAACATTATTAACCAAGTGTATATGTAAATTATTAGAATCTTAATATAGTATCAGTTTTTTTTAATTTTAAATAAAAAACACAAAAGAGAACAGGCGCAGCTTTTGGATTAAATAATGTTTCCCACCATACCCTTATTATTACTTAGAACATTACATTTCTATTAATTAATGTTCTATTGTAATAATAATGGTATGGTGGAATACATAATTTAATCCAAAAGCTGCCTGTTCTCTTTTGTGCTTTTTATTTAAAATAAAGAAAACTATTAAGATTCTTAAGAAGAACATTCATAAACACTTGGTTAACCAGTATTTAACAATTTTGTATTTGCTTCTTTGCTTGTTGGTTTATTTAGGTATAAACAAATAGCATTAAAACTAAGTGATTTGTGTATATATATCCATTTACATTACGTATTGTGTTATTTCCAGCCCGGGAAGATGACCTAAATATAAGATCGAAACGTCGATTTTTTTTTGTAAGAAAGTGGTAATTTTCTGTCCTACTTCTGCTAACCCTTCGCTTCGTTATGCTCTAAGAAAGCTAAATTATTGTAATTAAAATTATTTATGTGCCAATAATATTCCAAACCTATATATTTTTTTCCAGAGTATTTTCTTGCAATAATTCAACTGCGATGTTGTTTTGCTCTATTTGAGAGGGTTTGGTAAGATGGTTATTACTTCTTTTTCGATTTTTCTTTGTGCTAAACAGTCTGTGTTGAGGTAACATTTTTTATTGTGTGGACTTGCTTTAATCAGTGGAAGAAGTGGCATATTATTTTGAAGAGCTTTTACTGTTGGCTCTATACTGGAACATATTTTTTCCACAGCAACCAATTGTTTCTCATTTTCAATTTTGTGGACTTCCATAATAAGTTTTTCTGTAAGTTTTTGTTTTCTTTCGGTAATTGTTTTTTATGGTCTGTAGATGTGCTGGCACTGGCATTTAAACACTCAAAAAGAGCTTGTGACTCAGTGGCTTTTGGATTATCAAATATTTGTAAGGATCCAATTTCAGTATTGCCTGAAAGAAATATTCATATTATGAAGTACTAATATAAATACACATGTAATATAGGTACAATTTAGTAAGTTTTTTTATTACTTTTGTCGTTATAAGTAAAAATATAATTTTGATATAATGTAAAAATACATATAGAATAGCCCGACGGTATTTTATTGAACTTACCCTCATTTGTATCTACATTTTCTTCAGAATTACTTTTTTTTGTTTCCTCCTTGATATATCTGCATAGCAAATGGATATGTTTGCACATATTCCAACGAATGCAGCAATCTATACAATCACATGCATATTGGTGGATGTTGTTATTTGTTTAATTAGATGCACAATGGTTGGGTTATTACAACATAAATAAAAACTACTTGCGTAAAGTCCAGTTCAGAGATCTATTAGAATCTTTGATGTGTCGCAGATGCCGCACTAACTAGCCCGTGCGCTTATGTCATATTTATTGTTGCATGATATATATGTTTAAATGGCAAAATTTTATATTGCCTATCTATGAAATCATTTTAAATATACGTAAAACCCCATGTTTTATACTATTTTTTATTTTTCTTTCGAAAATGTCAATTTTTAGAAAGAAAATAATATCACAAGAAAATAATATCAAAAAATTGACCGCGGACTAAAATCCAAGCATCTTACAAAATATTTTAAACACTTCCAGCACTCACAGACTTGTCACCTCTTTGTAGCCAGTCTATTAAACAAAGATAAAACACCTGCGTTTTGGCGATTCCTATTTTAGGCTGTGCAAGTGATTGTGTATCTCTCTCTATCCCACTGATTTTAAGAATTACGGGGCCGTACCCAAATAAATTTTTGGGCAGTTTTTGTATTACTTTCGACGTGTTTTTAAAGGGATCTTTAACCCTTAACTACTGTAGTGTCGATTTAATAGCGTTACGCATGTAGTGCGGTCATGGTGACCGCAAATATAATTACCGCCAAAAAATATATTTTTGTGTTTTTCATATTGTTTTATTATTTATAATAAATATTAAAAGGTTTTTAATGAAAATCGAAGGTAAACAAACAAAACCAGTAAATATATATATTTTTTTAAATGTTTTTATTTCATAAGGCTTTTTTTTCAAAATTTTACAGTTTTTTTTAAAATAAACATTAAACAAAAAGTAATAATTCTAAAATAATATGGCTTATTTTTTCTTAAAGATAAAGGTATGGAGTTACAAAAAAAAACTTAACATTACATAAACAACATTATCTAAAAAAAATTGCACATGTTAAAAAAGTTACAAATTATGCCTGCAGTTTATGCAAAGCTTTGTCGAACACTCAACACAAATGGGTTTTGTACACATGTAGCACAAATGAAAAGTTTTTCTTTTTAGTTTTGAAGGACAAGTGTAACACGTTTTCCTTTTTTCCAATTTTTCCATTTCCACCTGTTCCAGACGTTCTTCAGGAATATTTAGAATTCTTTTTATTGTAGACCGTAGATCTCGAGCAATTCTTGGATTATTGGCTCTTCTTTCTAAATGCGGCCTGACTAGCTCATCAGCAAGAATTTTAATAAAGTCGGTTTTTTCCATTACTTTATTGTTCTTATAACTTTGATGAAGAATATAGGCATTTACTCCGCTTATGTCCAAGATTCGGAAAAATATAACCATAGGCCATCTTCTTGTACGGCGACTTGTGGAGTGTTTGGCACATTTTTCATCTATGGCATCTACCCCGCCCTTCGTAGAGTTATAGTAGGTTACAATTTCTGGCTTTTCCGTGCCATCGTCAAATGATGTCGAATGGTGCATGGATGATACGAGAATCACTGCTCTATTTTTTTGTGGAACATATGAAACTAAGGTTACGTCTTTAGTAAAACCAAATAAAGTTCCATCCTTACCAACTTTTCTGTCTTTTTTAGGTAAAAAATCTGGGGGAATCTCTTTTTTATTTTTTTTAACAGTTCCGACATACGTAAGTTTCCGATTCTTTAATTGCTCGACAAGTTCTAAAGAAGTAAACCAGTTATCGGCGGTAATATTTCGATTTGATCCAGCTATTGGTTGTACTAATCTCAATACAGACTGCGTTGGTTTATTAAATTTTTTTAAATGTTCTTCCAAACCAAATCCATCAGAGTCTTTTCCAGTATATATATACCCATTAAAAAAATAGTGTGTACGTGCATCTGTCATACATACGATCTTGATTCCATATTTGCATGGCTTATTGGGCATATACATTTTAAACCTGCACCTTCCTCGAAAAGAGACCAACATCTCATCAATGCAGCAGTTTACTCCCAAAGAATATAGAGTCTGACAATTTTTGATAAACTGATCAAAAAGTTCAGATATTGCAGCAAGTGGATTTTCTTGTTTCCTGATATTTCGGTCTAAAGAATTGTCAAAGCGTAAGCACGCTAATAGAAATGCAAACCTCTGCTTACTCATCACACATCGAAATATTTCTCGTCCAGTGCCATCGGTTGCAAATATTCTGGATATATTTTCATGATTTGACACAAAAATTGCGCTGTAAAATAACAGGCCGATAAAAGCTTTTAACTCAACAATGTCCAAATCTTGATGCTCTGATCTTGATGAATTTTTTAGATTGGCCCTTTGTTTCTTTATTTTCTCATTAGTCCAATGCAAAATAGTTTTTAACATATCATCCGTGATCAGCAAGTTCCAAACTGCAAAAGGTTGTGCTTCATGCCCTAACAGACTAGCGGATCCTCGTAGAGTTGGTAAACGAAGCACAATATTGTGCTTTGGAGTTCGGCTTCGCGATGTAAAGCTCTCAGATGACCACTTGAATCGGTTTTTGCCATAGAAATTTCTTGTTTTTTTGGAAGCTTGGTTTACCGGTTCCTCATAATCCTCAAAATCTTCCTGCTCGTCGGTATTGGCAAACTCCTCTTCTTCCCCTTCCTGTTCTGTATCAGTGTCATGTTCACTTGTCATGTCACTATGACCGCAAAAAAAATTTAACTCGGCGTAACTAAAAAAATAGAGACATAAAACACGACGTACTCGCACTGCTTTCTTGAATTGTACTCATTTAAAGGTACAAGGACGCCCAAGGCATTATAACTTGAGAGGGGGCAAATTTTAGAGATCTTGATAAGCGCTGCGGTCATGGTGACCGCACCACAGTAGTTAAGGGTTAAGGATGGGTCTATCGCCTTTAAAATAGTTGTTGGATGGGTCTATCACCTTTAATAGTTGGGAGAGGGGCCATGTGAGGTTATTATTTGATGTGTTTTGCCGGTTATGCTTTTTACACGTTTATGAAAGTAAAGAACTTAGAATTTGGCCTGTATTTATCTAAATTTTTTGCAGTTTTTACTGTGAGGAAGTGTGTTTTTTTATTTGTGTTTGTGGATTTGTTTTGGTATTATACCTAATGACCTTAAAATGTTCCGACCCTGGGAAAATAGGCAGGAAAATTTGGCAAATGAAGAGGAAAGTGTTTGTGCGGGCTTATGGAGACCATGGGTATACAAGAAAGACAATAACATTTGTGATAAAAACAATAAGAGTGATCTGGACAGTGATTTAGACTTACATAGTTCTGATAGTTCATTTTCTAGTATTGAGGAAGCAAAAAGAAGCAAGGGAAGTAGAAGCTACAGAGGAAATCAAGCAGTTTTAAAACGTAATTGTTTAAGTACAGACGCCAAACAAATTTATCTAAATATCTATAACAATCTAAGGAATGATCCTCAGTTCACAAATGATTATAGTGCTTTGCAAAAAACAGCGTTTTTAATAGGGGTTCCCTGTAGTACAATATGCCTGTAAAAAAAAAGGATTAAAAACAGAATAAAAAGGAAAAATGCAGGACAATCAAAGGGACTTGACACGGATATTGCCAAATTGCTAAGGAAAGGTGTGTATTCTAAATACAAAAACAATGAGGTTCTGACCATAGAGACATTTTATCGGCAAGGGACAACCATTTCTCAGTCTCAACCTTGCGGAGATACCTGATAAAACTTGGATTTAAGCTTAAGATGGTTAACAAAAGAGCTGCTGTATTGGAATTGTCAGTTGGTGTATAGAATATTTGAGGAAAATTTAAAAAAATTTGGGAGGAAGAAAGATCCATATATTATTTAGCCGAAACCTGATATGATACATTTATGATTGATGTATGATTTCCATTCTCTGGAAAAAAAGTCCCTTTTTTGCCATAGTAAGAAAACCTTATTTTTATTAATAAAACAAGTTTAAAATTTTGTTTTTTACAGCTTACTGCCCCTGTTTGTCCTTCAGTGACACAATAAAGACTGCTTCTTCCACCATTCTCTGGAAAATCTCTTTTTTGATATGGTAAGAAAAACACTGTTTTTATTAAGAAAACAAGTCTAAAATTTTGTGTTTTTACAGCTTACTGCCTCTGTTGTCCTTCAGTGACACAATAAAGACTGCTTCTTCCACCATTCTCTGGGAAAAACCCTTTTTTGCTATGGTAAGAAAAACACTGTTTTTAATAAGAAAACAAGTCTAAAATTTTGTTTTTTACAGCTTACTACCCCTGTTGTCCTTCAGCGACATAATAAAGACTGCTTCTTCCTCCATTCTCTGGAAAAAAGTCCCTTTTTTGCCATAGTAAAAAAATCCTATTTTTATTAATTAAACAAGTTTAAAGTTTTGTTCTTTTCAGCTTACTGCCCCTGTTTGTCCTTCAGCGACACAATAAAGTATATATAATGTAATGCTTTAGTATCCATATGCTGATGTGCGAGATGAAGTTGGAATCCATGACGGCAACAGAGAAACTGTTTCCTTCCTTAATGGAAGAAACTGCTAAAGAACAATGGCAAAAAAACCGAATTTAAAAAATTGTATTAACTTTTTGGGCCAGATTCAAAAAAGTGGATAAATTTTTAGTATCCTCAAGTAGTATTTAGTATCCTCACTGTAGTTTAAGGATCCAGTATACTTAAAATGTAGTGTTTTGTATAAGATTTTTAGTTTTTAGTATAAGCATTTATTTTTGTTAATTTTTATCTAATCTCTCCTAATATGCATAATAACTAAATACGAATAGAAACGTATCATCCATTTTTCACTAAGAGACCAAACGAAAACAAAACAAAGGTAAAAACACAATGTCACGGTCTCATCCTTATAATTTTTTAAAGCTACACGTGTTTCGCTATCGGAGCATGCTCCGATAGGGAAAACTCCAGACATAAATGAAAAGTTAATTGACTCGGCCAAGACTTGCAAAGCAACAAGAGATAAAACAGAAAATATTTTAAGAGAAAGCCCATCCCAACCTGTTGAACTCTTATTCTTAATATTAACCATTAACTGTTTAAGCTCTTGTACACTTGTGGGGGCAAAAAAGAAAGATTCGGCTACTACCGCATTGCTGAGATAGCTCCTGGGATCTATTTTTTGTGAGAGATTGGCTGCAAGGTTACTAGCAATATCACAGTAGAAGGAATTGAGGACATTGGAATCTAAGGTACTTGGAATAACCAAGACATTATTTTTGCCCCTAAGCTCATTTAAAATCTTCCAAGACTCTGTTGCTCTGTTGGAGGAATTATTTATCCTCCTTTGAAAGTAGATCCACTTAGCCATTCTGATTGAGTTTCTGTAAATCTTGCGGTACCTGTTATAATAATTTAAAAATGTTGCATTGTTCATAGCGTATTTCCTAATGTAAAAAAGGGACGCATATTTTTCCCAGATACTCGTAAACCCTTAGTATACCAAGGTTTTCTATTTCGTTTCTTAATATTGACAACAGGAAAAGCAGTGTTAAAATTGTTTAATACTATTTGATGAAAGCTATGCAGTGCGTTAACAGTAGTCAGTAGTCCATACATTATTCCAACTTGACATATTGCAAAGCAAAGAGACTTGACTTGTTACAAGGGACTGATGGCGCTAAAAACTAAACTTATGAAATTAAAATTTTTGGTTAAACTCATTTAACGTACTTAAATCTTATATTTAAATTAAATATTATCTTGCTATCAACTATCCTGAATTTCTAACTGAATAAAACTAAACCCAAAAATCCCGAATAATAAAGTTTTAAATACAAATAAATTTTAAGGCCGGACCTGTGCAACTTTTCACGCTTGAGTGGCTGTGACTAAGGTCAGGCGTTTAACAAAATAGTACGTGGGCGCATGTAGTCAAATTTTACAAATCACATGTATAAATTCTTAAAAAAATGCTTAAAACATTTATTTATTTAATGAAATGATTAAATATCGCTTAGCATATTACTTTATGACTCTTTTCATATAAAATTTTGCGATTTAAAAATGCATGTCATGTGACAATACAAGCAACACCGGCACACGGACTATTTGCGGTACATCAAAGATTCTAATAGATCTCAGAACTGAACTATACAAACGACATAATTTATTAGCAACGAGAAACGAAACGACAGAAACGAGAAGCTTACTCTTACCGGCGCATCATTCTATTTATAACCGACCGACTGTCTGGCTAGACACCTGCGGCATCATCACACGGTCTCTATTTTAACATAAAGGAGTGGGAGACAAACATTATATTATCTGGTTAGGTTTATTACAAGAGCGAGGGAATAAATTTATGCTTGAATATAAAAGAAACTAAACAGCTATTATTATGAAGGGAACGCTGTACTCGTTGTATTTGAATTAAGTATTTCAACACCCATACTCAACGATATAAGCGTTACTTCAGTCAACTAAACCACATTCCCCTACTAAAAAACTTAACTTAACCCTACTTAAAGGTTTTGTTAACAAATCTGCCAGCATATTTTCAGTTGGACAATACATATACTTAATAATATTATTATCACTGTAATTTCTAACAAAATGATACTTAGTGTCTATATGCTTCGTTCTATTGCTAAATTTTTGATTATAAATATAATTTAAGCAACTTTGATTGTCCTCAAAAATTATTAGTTCCATAGACTTATTTAAACCGAAGTCTTGAATTAATTGCTTAAGCCAAATTAATTCCTGAGTTGCTTCAGCAAGTGCAATAAATTCTGCTTCAGCTGAAGATAATGAAACACAGGTTTGTTTCCTGCTACCCCAACTAATTGTACCCCCAAAAAGTTTAAATAAATACCCACTATTTGACTTGCGATCCTGCCTATTTTCAGCCCAATCTGCGTCAGCATAACCATATAAAATATTTTTATCAGTCTTATTTCCAATTACTAATTGTTTATTTTTTGTTTTCATCAAATATTTTAAGACACGCTTGGCCTCATTCCAATCTATTTCTAATGGTTCTTTATTATGCTGACTCAGAATGTTGACACTCACTGTTATATCTGGCCTAGAAATAACAGATATATACAACAAACCCCCTATTAATTTTTGGAAAAGTTCATTATTTTTCATAGGTTATGTATTTCTGTTTAATGTTAAATATCCAACATCAATTGGAATCGCAGATTCCTTTGCATCCTGTAAACCAAACTTATTTAACAATTTATCAATATACATTGCTTGGTTTATACAATAAATCCCATCAATATTTCTCTTAATATTAATGCTTAAATAATTATGCAATTCACCTATGTCTAATATTTCAAAATGTTGACCTAAAATTGCTGCGATTAAATCAATACTTTTAAAAGTCTTGCCGGCTATCAAAAAATCATCAACATAAACTAATACATAGATAAATTCCATATTCGTCACTCTAGTATACAAACAAGAATCTGCTTTACCCCTATAAAAACCATGTTTACTTAAAATATTGTTTACCTTATCATTCCACATTTTCGCAGACTGTTTAAGACCGTATAAACATTTATTTAGCTTACATACCAAATTATTATCTTTTACAAACCCTTCAGGTTGCTGCATATACACTATCACATCCGTTAAATCTGCATTAAGAAAAGCAGTCTTGGCATCAAAGTGTTTAATAAACAAATTTTCTTTACCTGCTATTGCCAAGAGAGCACGAAACGCCGTATGTCGCACTACCGGCGCAAAAACCTCGTCATAGTCCACTCCGTATTTTGCGCATAACCCTTTGCCATGAGACGCGCTTTTAACTTTCGCACTCCACTGTCTTTATTGTCTTTCACTTTGTATACCCACTTATTTGATATGACATTCATATCTTTCGTTTTAGGCACTAGTGTCCACGTATTATTTTTCACTAGAGAATCCATTTCCTCTTTCATGGCCTCCTCCCACAAATCACTATCACTTCCGGAGAGAGCATCCTCGTAGCTGACCGGCTCCTTCACCATCCCTTTGCTCAGCTTGGTTAACTATAATAGCCGCTCCGGTGGCATACATTGGTCCTCTGTGAGCGTCGAATAGAACCTTGCTCATGCAAAGTAAACTCTTCATCACCAGTCTCCTCACTACTCGAACATGCTGGATGATAACTTGAGTTCGAGGTTAACTCCTCAGTTGACTCTTCATCACTGTCAACCTCCGAGGGAATATCCATACTTAAATTCTCCTCATGAACTTCATTTTCCTCTTCAATCATCACTTTTTGTTCCAAAACATTCGAACCATCAATTTTTGTCACTAGATTTCCAGATTTTAAATTTTCACAAAAAATCACATCTCTTTTAACTTTAATTCTTTCAGTTTCCAGGTCCAACAAACGAAAAGCCTTCGACTCTTTTGAGTATCCAACAAAGATTAATTTTTCAGCCTTTTCTTTTAGTTTGTGGCCTCTCACCTCTTTAGGAATATGAGCATAAGTCACGCTTCCAAAAACATGCCAATTAGAAACATCTGGACATTTTTTGAACCAAAGTTCAAAAGGTGTCCTTTCTTTAGACCTAGTTGGTAAACGATTCTGTAAAAAATTTGCTGTTACTACAGCCTCACCCGAGAACTTTTTAGGTAAGTTAGATTCTATGAGCATGCACCTTGCCATTTCTATTAATGACCTGTTCTTCCTTTCTGCTACACCATTCTGCTCAGGAGCATAACCCGCTGTATATTGTATTTTTATGCCCTGATCTTTTAGATAATTACACAAGTTATGATTTTTATACTTCTCTTCTCGATCTGACCTTATTATCTTTGGCTTTTTATTTAATTGATTTTTCAAAAATTCAATAAATTGTTTTATATATTTACTTGCTTCACTTTTATGTGTTAGTAGGTAAATAGTTGTGAAACGAGAAAAATCATCTATAAGAGTAAGTATACCTTTTATACAGCATTGGCACACCTCCCTAATGCCACGGTCACTTATCCTTATTCCTTTTGCCAATCCTTTTTCCATTTTCTTTAGAGCTTCAATACTCCTGTGTCCTGATCGCCTGTGCCATATATGTTGACAGTTTTTGTTATGCCCACCATCAACCATCAAAACCTTTTCAGAAACCACTAACTCATACAGCTCCGGAGACAATTTTGCAAACGCCTTTTGTTCTCCATCCCTTGATATATCACATACATTCCCATTGAAATGCACTACAAAACCAAGACTTGCCAATTTCTTAACTGATATCAAGTTACAATCGAGCTGTGGGACATACAGCACATTATCAAGATTTAATTTCTTATTTTTTCCATTTTCGATTAGGCACTCTATTGAAATGGATCCTATTTCTTCAACTTTTGACAGCTGACCCTTTTCTGCCAGTTGAACCAGACCATTTTTAGTAGCAAATTCTTAAAAAACTGTTTTGAATTTACCATGTGGCTTGTTGCTCCCGAGTCTATGAACCAAGAAGTAGATTGACCACTTAACTTCTTTGTATTCAGGCAAACATGTTCATACACTCTCTTACTTTTTCCATTAGCAACAAAACAAGCCTCACTGTTCTCACCCTCAGCCACAACATTAGCTCGAACTTTATCCTTGCTTTTACTTGCTTTAAATTTATAGCAATCCCTCTTAAAATGCCCTTTTTTGCCACAAAAATAACGTTGCTTTGCCTCTACTCGTGAGTCATTATTTCTTGAAGAGGTTGAGCTACTTCTTTTCTGAAAAGCTTTTAATGCCGATTCATCTTGACCTGCCCCACCTTGACTTGCGCCCCGCCGTCTAAATTCATCAATTAATTTACTTTTGACAAATTCTAAAGTAAATTCCTCAGGCGGTCGGCTTTCTAAGGCTGTGATTAAAAAACTATAGGAATCTGGTAAACTCCCCAATAATCCGGCAGCAAATCGATCCTTTATTTCCTCACCCAATGCAGCGAGCTTATTCCAATGATAGTCTACACAATTTCTTTAAAAGAAATACTACGCTGGATCACAGTATAAAGAACAAGACAGTAGGTTCACTCTCTTGCGGCCCTTTGAAGTAGGGACTTCTAAACGGTGCCGACTTTTTTTACGAGGTCGTAAATCATTATTTAGTTTCGACGGCAATCCTTTACGATACGGGGGGTGTTTGAAACATTTTTAATAAGGAATATTTTCGTACATCGCGGCGGGCAGCGTGTAATATATGGAATTTTTTGAAATTAAAGGCACTTTGTATTATTGTTAAAATGAAATTGAAAGAATATTATTAAGTATATCTTTTGAACAAATAACTGTAAGAAAACCACTTGGTAGATAGCTTAAAAATTAAGTTTATTAGAATGTACACAATTAAATCTTAGCTTTACGTTCCTTTCATGCTCTTTTCTTAACTGACCAAGAAACTACCTACCTAATATTACATACACTTAATTAATAATAACTTCGTTAATATACCCATTTTTTAAATATTTAATAAAATTTACATAATAATGTGATAACAACACTCAGCATATGGAACTCGGTAACAGTGAAATATAAAAAGGCAGTTAAATAAAAAAAACTTATTAAATGCCTAATTATTTGCTTTTTAAATAGGGGATGAAAGAACAAACCACTAAAATTCAAATAAAACGAAAATAGGTGTTTTACAACCTAGAATTCATATAAATATGCAAAATAAATATAGTTTTACATTGGGTACATTAATTATTACATTACAACTTAAACCCTTAAAAACCACCCTTAATGACGAAACAAATGCAGTTTTAAGTATGGTTAGACGGTATAAGTGGCTAAAATTTATATCATTCAAATGATTGCAATGCAACTAATAATAAATCGGATAGCTTTCACTATTAAAAACCACCACTAATAACAGAATATTACCAAAAATTTTGCATTTTTTTAGATTAAAATCACGATTTAAAAAAAATATGTACTCTAAATCGCTGACACTTTTTGATTTTTTTTGTAGGATCTCAATTTTCCGAGATATTTAAGAAATACTGAAGAAAAGCGTGTATTTTTTTCTGTAAACTAATCCATTTTTATTTTAAAAAAAATTTATATCCCCTTTTGCTCCTGCAGCCATCTACGCAACATATCGCCGGCATTTTTAAAGTACAAAATTTCCGCACAACGCTATTATAGTTCTAATATTGAAGACGCCCCTGTATAACGCAGTCGCCACCGGGCAGCAAAAAAGAGTAGCATCAGAAAGCGAGTGAGAAAGGCAACATTTTGGGCGGCGCTTAGAGTGATCCTTCTATTCTAGTTTATGTTCGGTGGCTGGATAGAGTAGACTTTTGGTGGTATTCTTTAAGAGCGTTCCACGCATCATGGGCATTTCTTTTATTTCTAATATGAACTATTTGATTTGTGTCAACAACCAAAGCTATGGTTGATAAGGCCCTGTCATTTTTCCTGACCCAATTTCTATCCCGTTCACTTTCCACAGGTATTTGTGAAGACACAACTTCCCACAAATCAGCGTTCACTAATAACATTTTCGTCATAAAGGACCACGATTCATAATTCTGTCCGTTTAACTTCTTGATATTATACTTTCCGGCCTCCGCCATGTTTTGTTTAATCGATTGTCGACCACTCCCCGTTATCTTGTGCCGCTAATAATCCTCGGTAAAACCGAAACCCGCAATAATTATACCAGTTTTATTATCACTACCCTTAAACCACGTCACCTGGGCCCATAACCGGTTGATATTTGTTTAATTAGATGCACAATGGTTGGGTTATTACAACATAAATAAAAACTACTTGCGTACAAACGACATAATTTATTAGCAACGAGAAACGAAACGAGAAGCTTACTCTTACCGGCGCATCATTCTATTTATAACCGACCGACTGTCCGGCCACAAAATATTCCTCCCTAGAAATTTCACTTAAATGCGCATTCCCGTGAAATAATAAAGACTTATGCGGTCAGTCGCCAGGGAGCGCTGTAGTCATCGTAAAGTCTTAAGTTCGCCACTTAGTCCGCCATATTGATTATTTTCTTTGTTTACGTGTTTTGTTATTGTACGTTTTTACTCGTTTTAACCGAGATTATTAAGGAGTGGTGTTTTTTTAAAGGATTTAACTGCTTATTGAAAGTTACTTTTTGAGTGTTTGTTTACCGTTTTTTTCATAATCATAATCATAATCATAATTTTTATTGATGCCAGTAATATAAATTTTACACAAGTCAAAAAATACATAGGTAAAGTCAAAACAGACTACTTAACAGTACTAACACTAAGAACATTAAATTAAAATTCGACTATAACTAAAACAATAAATGATGTTATAAAAACACAGTAAAATCACCTTAAAATATGTGGTTAAAAAACTCCTCTAATGAATAAAAAGCATTCACTAATAAAACTTTTTTGATTTTTGTTTTAAAACTGTTTCGAGGTAAGTATTTTATTTCAGAGGGAAGAGCATTAAATAATTTTATTCCCCAAAAGCCCGGTCCATCCCGACACCTTTCCAGACGGCAGTAAGGAGGTACAAAGTCAGTTCTATGGCAAGTATTATAGCCATGTATATCTTGGTGAGTAGTAAAAGACTGAGTATTACGTTTAACATACAGAAGGTTTTCCAAAATGTACACTGAGGGCAGGGTGAGAATGCCAAGTTGTTTAAAGGCTGCCTTGCAGTCCTCCCTATATGCAAGACCAGCTAGTACCCTGATCACCCTTCTCTGTATACCGAAAACACGTTTGGTATCAGATGCATGCCCCCAGGCTAGAATACTATATGACAAGTGTGAATGGAAAACACCAAAGTATGCAGTTCTCAGAACTGCTGCTGAGACCCTATCACTGAGCCCTCTTATTAGATAGGCAGCTTTGTTTAGCTTTAAAGTCAGTTGGTTGGTGTGATGACCCCAATGTAAACGTTGGTCTAGTGTGACTCCTAGGAATTTAGCTGTGTCAGCAGACTCCACCTGCCCAAGTTCCCTCATAGAGAAAATGATTTTAAGTGTCTTATATGAGTTCATAAGAAGCCGATTGCTGCAGAACCAGCTTTCAACTCCTTCCCGCGCCACCAGGGATCCCTCCAGGGAAGCACCCAGAGTGTCAGCCCGAAAGGATACTGTGGTGTCATCGGCAAAGAGGGTAAATTTTGCATATTCACTAATTAGTGGAAGATCATTGATATATATTAAAAAAAGAATGGGTCCCAGAATTGACCCCTGAGGCACACCCATTGTAATATCGCCTATTGCCGACGCCACCCCAGCAAAACTCACAGACTGACACCTGCCCTCAAGGTAAGATTTCATAAGTTGAATACTTGATGGATTAAAATTATAGGCTTTGAGCTTTCCAAGAAGGATCCCATGGTCGACGCAATCAAAATCTTTACTCAGGTCGCAGCAAAGAACTGTGTCATATTGAAAATTTTGAAAACCTTCAAGAATATCTGAAACCAAATCCAAGACGCCCAGAACTGTACTTTTGTCTTTACGAAAACCAAATTGACATTTGCTAAATAAGTTGTTTTTTTCAAAGAAGTCCACAATCTGTTCAGCTAGACACCTCTCTAAAATCTTGGACACAATTGGTAAAAGAGATATAGGCCTGTAATTATCTGGTTTATTGCAATCACCCTTCTTAAACAAAGGAATTACAAGTGCCTCCTTTAAAACAGATGGAAAGCATGATTCTTTAAGGCACAAATTGATTAAATTTGTAAGTGGAACATGATTTCATTTGTAATTGATTTTAATATTTTAACATTTAGACCAAAAATATCCTTACTATTTTTATTTTTGAGGCTGGAGATAATATCACGGACTTTGTTATAGGATACTTCATTGAATGAAAAAACAATATCATGTTTGGGAATCAATGATATTGGATCAATATTTGAAATTGGCATTCCTGACATGATACCCTGACCTACACCCAAAAAGAAGTTGTTAAAATCATTCGCTGTAAGACTACAATCTCTAACCCTTCCAGTTTTATTGCCACAAGATTTATTTATGACTTGCCACATAGTGCGACCAGGATTACTTGAAGATTGAATGAGTCGGTCATTTGCTTTAATTTTTACTACTTTTATTGCTTTGTTGTATTTATTTCTGTAC
The DNA here is from genome assembly GCF_022605725.1 of Anthonomus grandis grandis. Lineage (NCBI taxonomy): Eukaryota > Metazoa > Arthropoda > Insecta > Coleoptera > Curculionidae > Anthonomus > Anthonomus grandis. The sequence goes on along the minus strand of NC_065562.1, from coordinate 1,265,544 downwards.
TGAAGAAACACATTTTTATGATATACATCTGTGTATTGTTTACTCACCAATTCAAGAAACCTAAGCCTCTCACGCATCCCTCTAAGCTCGTCACTAAACCAGGAAATATTATTGGATTGATCTGATCTCACAGTAAACTGCTTTATGGGAAAACACTTCAAGCATGTATCCTGTAAAATGTTTAGAAATGTGATAAACTTTTCTTCAACCAATATGTTAGGCTCTGATACAAAATGCCAAGGTGTATCTGAAATAATGTTATGGAAATTAAAAAGCCCATGTTGTGTTACAGGCCGGCATATTTTTTTTGTATGTATTAAACTGCGGGATGTAGGTACTGAAAAGTCAACCTGCTGACCATCATGGTCTGAGATATTGGGTTGTACAACAAGTGATGAAAGTACATTGATATGGGGACTTACAAAGACATTATCCAAGCAAACACCCTGTCTAGTTGCTGCCTGAAATAGATGATGCAAGCCATAACCACCCAGAGCATCACACAAAGGAGCAACCCTGTTGTCGACAGTCCCAAAGTGCACATTAAAGTCACCCGCCACCAGCATGCTCCTCGCCATACCCAATTCATTAAGTTTCCCTTCCAAAGCCCGCAAAAAAGTGTCAAAATTTCCCGAGGGAGATCTATAAATAGTCAATACATATAAATTAAAACATTCTATAAAAATCACAGAGTATTCAAAACACAAATCAATGTTAGGTACTAGGTTAAAATTAGGAATCACAAAAGATGAATGTGCATTTTTTACAAATATAGCTGTACCTCCACCTATGTGACGCTGCCTAGTTGAAAATGCCACTAATGTAAAACCTTCTATTTGTATGGCTTCTAATTCTATTGATGACATCCAATGCTCAGTAATACATAAGATGTCAATATTTTTGTCATTGATAAAAGCTTCTAATTGCAGATATTTATTACGCAGAGACCTTATATTTATATGGAACACCCTGAGGAGTGTGTCAGAATTAGAAATATTCCTTACTGGCTCTATAGCTTCAGGTTCTATATTTGTGCCAGGAATTGGCGCTGAACATTCTGAAAATGGTTCACCAGAATACCTCTAGGCCATAGATCTGGCACCATATAAAGTTCCTTGTCATGACTTGGTACAGCAAGTCGAAAAGAGCTCTTGAATTTGTCGCTTTTGGTCTTCATTTTTAGGCATGATGACCCTGATAATCCCTTACTTTCCAAGTACTGCACCAGAGTCTCACTCAGCACATCAGGGGCCAGACCAGAGACAAAGAGAAAACTCATGGTTGAAGCCACCTTAAGGATTGAAGAGCTTTCATTTTTCCCATGTAGTGGTTCGGAACGGTTATTTTTTATTACACTTTGACGATTATTTTTCTTTTTATAAGTTTTTGCTTCCCATTTGTTTTTGTTTACATCATTCTCGTCGTTAAACACGTCATCATCGACAACTGTGACAGTTGACGCATTTGGTGCATTAAAACTACTGGGTAGATTTTCAGGTTTTAGTGCTTGAAGATTAGAAAGCGAACTTTTGGAAAGCTTCTTATTGCTCTTCCTCCGTGCGTTGTTTCTCGCTGGCAACACTGGGCTACGTTCGGCGGCTGCCTGATCGTAATCAAGGCCGGCAGAAACCGACGTCTGCGGAGCAATGACGTTTAACGCCGGCGCTGATACAGGGCTGTCAGAAACAGCTGATGATGATGATGCATTATTTTGGATATTTATATTATTGGAATTAAGTTTTAGTTTTTCCTCAAGAAAAGTTATTTTTTCTCTGAGTAGTTGATTATTTTCTTCTAGAATCCTATTCTTACTTTGAAGCTCCTCGACCAAAATGCAAAAAACGTCAGTTTGGGAAGGATCTGCTTTTAAGGTTATCTGGTCAAGTACCTCTGCTTCGTGGATACAAATAGCACTTTTTAACCCCGCGGCCTGCCTCAGACATGCTGGATGAAACACTAACGAACATTTCTTGCACTTTAACTCACTTTTTACGTCTTTATTGCAATGAAAACAAACTTTTTTCGATTTTTTAAGAGCGACGTCAGAGTTGAACTTTTCAGTCGCCGCCATCTTTTTTCATCAGAGATCATTTTTGAGAATAGCCATGTAATTTGCTGGTGAAAAAAGACCTCACAAAAAAATGTTGTGTACCGGGTTGCTCCAATAAAGATAGAAGCAACCAATTTGTTATAGTTTTAATGCAGTTCCAACAAGAAACAACAGGCTGCTATTAATATGCTTCTCGAAGAAACAAACAGAATGTTTTTTGAAAAAAATGAAGAAAATAGAAATTTTGGTTTTATAGTTAATAACCATGAAATTATTCCATTATATGATACTCCCCACCTTTTTAAGGGTTTCAGAAATAATTTATTGACAAAAGATCTTCAATTTGAAATAAATAAAAAAAAGAGCATTGCAAAGTGGAGTTATTATGAACAATTTTATTTAATTGATGCTGACACTCCGAATAAAAGAGCCTGTCCAAAATTAACAGACAAACACATAATACCTGACAGAATTAATAAAATGAAGGTGAAATGTTGCATGCAGGTCTTCAGCCACCAACTAGGATGCCTGATAAAAAAAATGCTGACATGGAGTAAGTAAATTGTTTATTTTATCTTTATACAGACATTTATTTTTATGATTTTTTTAAGAGGCGCAAGTCAATTTGGATCCTGAGGCAATGGGTACTGCTGAACTGACTCTATTTCTAGACCAGCGTTTTGATAGTATGAACTGCAGCCACAGTTCTGCACCTCCTGGTAAACCCTTAAAAGGAGGAGTATCATTCAATTCGAGCCACATAAAATTTAAGTACGAAAGTATTAATGTTTTAAAAACCATGAAATTTTATTGTGGCAAAAGAAAAAAATTTGTAAGTGTGCCTTCAGTAAGCAACTGCATAAAAACTTTTAAAGGTTTTATTTATCTTTCTATATTAGAAAAGTATCCAAAAAAATATATTTTATTTAGAGTGTTTCAACAGGATGCACTAGAAAACTTTTTTGGGTGTATTAGAAATTATAGTGGGCGTGAAAATAATCCGAGTACTTCTCATTTCTTAACGTCTTTTAAGGCGCTAATTGTAAATAATTTTATGTCCGCTCATTCACCAGGCTATTACTGTGAACAGGATAAAAGTGTTGTTTTACTTAGCAACTTCAATAATTTTTTTATGAAGCAAACTTGACTGAAACACTTGATATCACTGACGATATTGAGATACCTCCCTCTGTTATAGCATTACAAAAGTAAAAAATAGTTAAATGTACACAGGTATACATATATAGCAGGTTTTATAATAAAAAAATTGTTTTAAAAAATAAAATGTAATATTTGCAAGCAAAAATTGTTGTATAGAGAACATGATGAGGACACAGATTTTACATTCACACTTAACCAAACCTGGTACTTTTTTATCTTTCCTAATAAGTCAATCAATAGTTCGTTTGTTTTATCTAATTCCAAAGGTATGCCATTTGAAAAAAAATTCACTTTTGCTCCAAAAAATATTACTAGAACAACATCTTCATTTTAAATTATTAATAATCCATGTCATTTAAATAATTATATTACACTTATCAAAATAATTATTAGATGTTGCCTTTTCTTTTGGTGCAAACAAGTCAATAATATAATAAAGGAAAAGATTCAAAATTAATTAAATTTGTTAGAATGAAACCTAATGTGGCTCTGATTGATGCTGTAAAAATGCAAACCTATAAAAAGTTTCAAAAGAAAAGGAAACTAAAAAAAGAATAGTTGTCCAATTCATATTTATTGCATCTGTTAAAAAGCAAAAAATGTTGATGAAACTTATTTCGATACTTGTTTTTACAAAATATTTCATTTCCCAGCTTCTCATAAAAATGTCGTATAAGAGTATTTCTACTTTTTGGGTTATTTATAATACACTGTTTTCATTTAAAACTACCTTTAAACATTGAACATACCTTTTATAAATGTTCACGTTATGATTAATGTTCTTATGCCGGATTTTATAAAATCGGCTTACCTCTGCCCAGAGAGTTAATCTGCTGATAGATGCATAATGTGCCGTTTTATAAGCTAGAGTTTGGGTTAACTCTATCGTGCCATTCGGCTTGGGGAAACTCTAGTGTTAACCCGTTGCTGTAATATCGTGATTTAACTGCAACAAAACCTCTCATATTTGTTGTCAAAGTCAAAAAAGAATTATTTTGAATTTGAAAAAAATATTTTTTAAACAATTAAGGTTTTTTTTAATATTAAGATTCGAATAATTTGAGGTAATTTGGTAAAATGTTTAAAAATGTCATAATAAGGTGATGTGCGTCAATGTGATGTGTCATTTTTTAAATTTTAGCTGTCACTTTGTATTTTGATCCGAGAGTTAACTTGTGGGGTAACTCGGGATAACCCGACTTTATAAAATCGGCCGTTAGTAGGATTATTTGGTCATTATGATTTTACCAATCCTTTATTTTTCTAGAGAAAAGCCATTTATAGGTCAATCTACCTTATCCTAACTAATTTACAGAAAAAAAGGCTTTTTAAATTTGTTGGATATAATTATAAATGGCCAAGTAAGCACTTTTAAAAATAAAATGTACAAATATTTAAGATTCATTTGTAAGAATATTTTGTAAATTGTTTATTAATAGTAGTTTTGTTAATAAACTAAGTATGTAACTAACTATAAGTATTTCTTAGTAAGGTATATAATAAGTAAATCTTGTTTTGGTAATAAACTTTTAAAACAACAATGTTTTTGTGTTTTTTTTTTTGTACCAATTGTACCTACTACTGTTTCTGTATAATAATTTTTACTTTAGAGTTACTAATATGTATGATTTGCAATTTTTTTGTCGTAACAGAAAAATTGCAAATAAATTTACATATTTGATAACTTTAAAGTAAAAATTATCAAAAAAGCAAAAATAACACCACTTTTAAATTTCCGCGCCGTAAAGCAACGTAGTGGTGCGGTTAGTCAAAAGGTGTCGCTGTAATCAGTCCAATTCTTGAACGTTTGAGAGTTTCTTCTAGGGGGGGATATTTTGTGTGTCCGGCTAGACACCTGCGGCGTCATCACACGGTCTCTATTTTAACATAAAGGAGTGGGAGACAAACATTATATTATCTGGTTAGGTTTATTACAAGAGCGAGGGAATAAATTTAGCTTAAATATAAAAGAAACTAAACAGCTATTATTATGAAGGGACCGCTGTACTCGTTGCATTTGAATTAAGTATTTCAACAGTGGATACATGAATGGCATTCTGAACATTTTAATTGGCAATCGCAATTATCTGTATTTTCAACGATGGTATATGCAGTAAAATCTGTATTGTTGTGACGAATTCATAATGAGTTACTTATTATATTGGGTATTACGTCACTTATAGCAAAAATCAATTTAGAAGAGCAGATTTAGAAATATCGAACGGTATCGTTACAGATTTAAGTTCATATTTCTTTTAAATACGTGAATAAGTCTATTTTCTTCTTCTTTTCAATTTTTGAGCGTGTGAGATAATAATTTCTAAATTGATTTTTGCTATAAGTGACGTAATATCCAATATAATAATTAACTCTGGTATATGCAGTGCTAGAGTGAGACGTGGAAGAAACTTGCCATGCACCATCAGCAATTTTTATATTAGCGGAATTTAAAGTTTTACTAGAGTCATGTCGCTTCCTTAATTCCTTTATTTTTGATGAAATTTTACCTTTATTTAGAGTGATAATTCTGTCAAATAAAAGATCCCTGACAAGTCTCATCAAAGCTGCAATAGTTTTGTCTAATCTTTGAACGTTTTTTCCTTGCAGGTATATATACTTATTTGACTTATGAAGTCTTTCTATGTGCATATTGGTATTTAATCCGCAGTATGTGTATGCGGTAACAATATGCCCAATTTTTGCAATTTTTAAAATATGTACCAAAGTCTGCTGTATCTTGTTTATTACATAATTCAGTTTCAAACCCTTTTATCATGTTTTCGAACGCATTGACATCCGTCTCTTGCAATAAACTTCTAAGCATTTTGTAGACTGCTATCTGTAAAAATATTTTATTAAATGTCAAGTTTGTAGGGTATCTATGGTATCTATGTTATTTTAACTTAAAAAATATATATATATTTTAAAAGACATACTATTTGTTGTTATAGCAACAAATAGGAAATTTAAATATGTAATTCACAAAATAATTAGATATTATGTCATGTTAAAAAAATATCATAAACATGTTGTTATTGGATGAAAAAATATTCTAACGATTTAGGTACTTAATAATAAGGCAAGGTGAAATAAAGGAGTCCTAGTTAACATCCTTATCAAAAGCCTTCAAACAGATTTTAATTTCACTAGAATATAAAAAACAAATATTATAAGTATATTATAATATTATTATTATGTTTTACCATAATATTAATATACTTCAACAAATGTTAAAAAAAGAATATTTTAAAATATTTAAAAGTTATTGTCTCCCTGTGGTTCATATTTACCCCGAAGACCAGACAGACAGAAGTATTTTACATTTAAATAACAAAATAATAAAAGCCTATAACTGGGACCCCCTCAGATATTTTTACTTTCTTGCCACGACCTTTGAGTTATTAAATTATCTCTTAGTTTTTAATCAAAGGAATTGTTAAACCTATAGAGTTAGACAGGAAAAAAACAATTTTACGAAATATAACAGGTGCTTCACAAAAATTTAGCAATAGATAATTTTATTGTAGGATGGTTCATTTCCCTGGCAACACATTTACCCAATCTTGTCTTATATACAGGGTGGTTCACATCGAACCGACATATAGCAGGGGCATGTAGGGGATCCCAAAATATGGCAATTTAACTTTTTTTTTCATAGCCAACTTTTGAATTTTCGATGATTTTAAATAACACACCTATATAGAGCGCGCGTTTTCAGTTATTTAAGTTTTTGATGAAAATGATGAGGTTTTTCGAAAAATTACTAGAGTAAGAAAAGTTTTAAAATTGAATTGCCCACAAAACAAAGCAAAGATTCTTTAAAATCCATCAAGGGTTAACAAAATTCTGTTGAATATTAATGGTGCGCCACCCGGTATACCCCCTCTAAAAATTTCAATTAAACTCTAGTTACTGTCAAGTAACGCCCTAAATACATCTACAAAGTGTACCAAATTTGGTTTCTTTAAGTTCAAGAATAACGGAGATATTGATTTTTTTCAAAATTTATAACTTCACTTTTAAACCTATAACTCCTTAGGGAAGCAACTTGGTATAGAGGTGTTGCGTTAAATTGCCATATTTTGGGACCCCCTACATGCCCCAGCTCTATGTCGGTTCTTATGTGAATCACCCTGTATATCTTCAATCTTCATACCATCATTTAAATAAAAATTAACTTACTTGTGTATTCTTATTCTTTATTAATGGCAATTTTTTTCTCCAGGCCTTGTCCACATGCCAGGTACAAAATAGATTAAAAAACCAGTTTCCTAAAAAATTTTGAAATACAGTTATATTCTTACTTACCGGTATTGTGCATCTGACATTACATATAACCATGCGCTGTAGTATACTTCGGCCATGTCAGACATGAAAACCTTAGTAACAATTGTCCCAACTTCCTCTTTCAGAAATGTAAAAAAAAAACATTTATAATCTCCACATCACTTCTACTGAAAATGCAAAATGCGCATGGAAAACCTTGTCTTAGTCCGTCTAAAACTACGATAGTATGTATTTCAAATTTATATTTATTCAGTCCGTGCGTTCCATCAATGCATATGCAATCCTTCGAATATTTTTCCAAAACTGTCTTTTGTCCTTCCGTCATTATTATTAGAAGAAAATCTTCTGATTTAAGCTGTGGATAGTTTTCTAAAATTCTTGGGGTTTGTAAAATATGAAAGATGACGCCTTCATCTCTTCAACCCATGCATCTACACTTACTGCATCGTTAGTATGTCTCTGCGATGTTGAATGCAAATTATAACTAGCCTCGATATTAAAGAGGTCTTTTTTTGTAAGTAGATGTAATCTTTCTAGAGAGGTTTCAGTTAAAGAATCCCGAAGAATGCCATCAAGTATTACATCAAATGGTATTTTAGCTGATATTTGTGTAGCCAATATTTGCCGCTCTTCTGGGGTTAAATAGAGTGTATCTGGTGTAAATAAAAAATGACACAAATCATTCTCATGTCCTATGTGGATTTTTACAAAAGATACCTTATAACTCCCATCGTTTTTTTTTTACTTCAACACGTAGATCAGCAGGACAGAAACCATTGATTTTCCTGCTTCCTTGCGTTTTAGGGTGACGTTTTCCAGTACCCTTAAATTAAAAAAAACCAGATCTGTGGCACCCATAATTAATAACAATAGCCAGTTTAGTGTTAAAACGCTTTTTTAAAACATATTTTGCTTTTGACTCTTTTTCAATTTAAGCGAGCCAAATTTTAAACTCTCTTTCTGACGAAAAAGAGCACTTCTCGGTTTCTACGTCAATATCATGAATAGTTTTAAAGTGAGCGCAAAATTCGCTTTTTATGTTTGTTGTATAAGAACATAGTGGACATTTTCTTCTAAACTTTACTATAATAGAACCTAAAAAATACATAAAAATTAAGAATACCAGGATGAAGAGTTATAGTCACAGGATATTAGTTATCTATATTAAAGTGTTATATAGTATATTGTTCATGCGGAAGAAGAGAGTTACATCTCCAAGTTTTAAATTTTTCACTTTTCTTCATATTTCAACTTAAAAACCTGCTAATTTTTATGTGAAAAAATGTTACATCTGAGTTTAAATAATTTAGCCAATAGATGGCGCATGTAACTGTTTGTACAGAAACAAATTGACGAGTCGTTGCTTGTCAAGATCATTACATTTTCAGTTGCTCCATGTGCTTCCAGGAGAGCGCGCCGAGAAATTTGGAAAACTGTTATATCTAACAATATAACCACATATTTATTAGTTGTATTTTGTTTTGTGTTGTTAGAACAGTTGTATTTTGTTTTATAACAGTTTCGTAATAAGGTAAATATTAAAATTCTATTTATTTTTCTGGGAAAGAGGGTTATAAATCAAATGTAACACTTTTCTTATAAAATAACAAAAATTTTTACCAAGCGCTCTGAAATAAGGTAACATTTTGATTTATAACTCTATTTCATGTAATTCCATACTATTTTTCGGTATTTTAAGCAACATCTAAAAAGAATTTTAGAGATATAACTGTCTTCCGCAAAATATGTCTAAATATGTTTTGTTATAATTTAAAATAAATCTTTTTTGTTTAAAACTAAAACATTTAAACAAAATAATTTTTTATAAATGGTATTTTTTGTTGTAGAGTTCAGTTGCTGTAAAATGGCTTTTCGTAACCGGACAAATCTCATAATGATGAATGCCAGCCTTAGTACTTCAAATGAGGGTATTAGTGAAAACAATTTAAATAATAATAACATGCCTACAGAGAGTATTGCTGAGATAGTTGAACCCATTAACCAAAGTAAATTTAATTGGTCTATTAATGGGTTTGTTAAGTATACGCGGTTTTTTAAATGTGCCTTTTAATATTGAGAGCTGAAAAATTGTAAATAAAATGAAAAACTACATATACCTATGATGCATATTTCTTTTTTACTTTTAGATGAGGATTTAGAATCTGCTCTTAGTGAGGAGGTGAATTATAACATTACAGATTACTTGACAGGAGAAGTTCTAGAAAAGGACACTAATAAAGAGAATCAATCACCATACCATCACCATTGGGTAAGATAATAAATTTGAAATTCAAAATTTACAAATAAATAAAAATTATTATTTTGGATATTTTTTTTCATACTATAAAATGTTTTAAAAAGTTAAAAAGAGAGTTATATATAAGAAATATATAAGAACATTCAGAGTAAACAGATTATGAAATATCGTGTTTTAAATTTTAGAACCTACTGGAGCAACTGAAAGCCTTATAAAAGAGAGAATCGACGAAAATTTAAGTTTAAATGACGAAACTTTAAATTCAGTTTACGACAGTCAACCCGGGCCATCCAATAAAACAGGTAAATTTCGTATTAACCAAGATATTATAATAATATTTACACTCGATATACTATTTATAGTAACTTCAAGTTTTTTTATTCTTTATAGATCAGCATTTTAAAGAATTATCAAGTGGAAGCTCAAGTAGTTCCTCATCGTCTACTTCCGATAGTTCAGATACGGAAACAGACGATGAAGAACCCTTTGGTTCTGACGATAGTATTGGTGATCCGAACTATAGCCTTCCAAGGAGAAAAACTATAAATCCGTCCTCTAATGAAAAAGTCGGCAGAAAACGACTAAAACTTAGCCACACTTGGCAAAAAAATGAAGCAAAAAATTGAGAAACGCAGTGAAAAATATGGACGGGAACAAAGCAAAATTGAGAATTGAGCGACCAGCAAGAAAACTTCTTCCTCCTTGTGAAGAAAGGTGCAAATTAAAATGCTCTCTAAAAATAAAACATGAACAACGCGAAAATATGTTTGATGAGTATTGGGGCCTAAAAGATATAGATAAACAAAGGCAGTTTATTTCATCAAACATGACAACTGTAAATCCCGAAAATAAATATTCAAATGTTGAAATACCAAGAAATCCGAATAATGCGTACTATTTTAAAATAGAAGAAAAAAACATAAGAGTGTGTAAATTTTTTTTTATTAATACATTGGCAATTAACCATAGAGTTATCTCTACCGTTTTAAAGAAACAAGCTGTTTGTGAAAGTGGAAAGGTAGTAGAGTCTGACAAAAGAGGACGCCATGGAAACCACTCAAAAATAAGCGATTTAATTAAAAATGGAATTAGAGACCATATTAATAGCATACCTCGTATTGAAAGTCATTATTTCCGCTCGCATTCCAGTAAAGAGTACATTGAAGGTAGTAAGTATTTGGCAGAATTTCATAGGGATTACGTAAAAATATGCAAGGAAAAAAATTAATCTGCGGCAAACTATCTTATGTATAAAAAGATATTTAATGAAGAATTTAATATAGCATTTCATGTTCCAAAAAAAGATATGTGCGAATTGTGTTTGCAGTATAGAGAGTCTACAGAGGAAGCAAAACTGGAAACTCGGGAAAAGTATGAGAAACACATAAAGGAAAAAGATCTTATCAGAAAACAGAAGGAACAAGATAAAGAAAGTCCAGATAATGTAAAAGTAATAGTGTATGATTTGCAGGCAGTATTGCCATGCCCAATTGGCGACGCCTCATCGTTCTATTATGTGTCTAAATTGAATGTATTGAGCTTTACCTTGTATGTTATAAAAAGTCACGAAGGGACTTGTTTTTTGTGGCATGAAGGTGAAGCTCAAAGAGGTTCAAGTGAAATGGGTACTTGCATTTTTAGATACCTTGAAGCTACCATAAAAGATCAGAAGGATGTTGAATTTGTTTTTTACTCTGAGAATTGTGCAGGTCAAAACAAAAATAAATTTATACTATCTCTATACATGTACTCTATCAAACGCTTTGATCGGAAATCAATATCACATAAATTCTTTATACCAGGCCATAGACAAAGCGAAGAAGAGATAGTATGCAGTCAATTATTGAGAGGCAGATTAAGAAGTTCAAAAAATCTAGCCCTATTTATTCTCCAGAGCAATATGCCTGCATAATAAGATCTGCTAAAAAAACAGCTCCAGCATATACCGTCAATGAATTATCGTTTTCTGATACATACGATATTAAATCTTTAGCTACAAATATGTTTATTAATTTTCCAAAAGACTTTAAAATTTCGGAAATAAAAGAAATGCGATTAGACAGAGAGCACCCTTCGACCTTATTTTATAAATACTCGTTTGAACAATCCGATTTTAGATCTATAGAGGTAATAACTCGAAAAAAGATAAATACAAAAAAAATTACATTAAAAAGGGCTTACACGAAAAAAGTAGTAAAAGTAGACTCTAAAAAAAAGGGCTTGCTTTCATTAATTGAGCGAAAAAAATGCGTCCCAATGTATTATTTATATTTTTATAAAAATTTATAATACCTACTCGAAAATAGTATACATTTAGCAAGAGTAATGTTAATTTTTAAGTTTTTATAATTGGTTTGTTTTTCGTTTTTTGTTTACTAGTTTTAAGTAAAATTATATTTTTAAGTTCAACAAACTATTAACCATAGGAACAATTTATACTGATTATAAGCCACTGTAAAAAATGTGTTGCAAAATAAAAGATTTGGAAAAGCTAATGTTTTTTTTATATGAAAAAGAGATACATTTTTGTTTATACCGATTTTTTACTCAACATTAATACCAAAACATAATTAAATTTTATTTAAGAAAGTTATATTGACCTACTATTTAAATCAATATGGCACAATAAAGTGTGTAATACTTAAGTAAGTAATGCTTACATTAAAAAGGATTTTCTGTTCTACAATACTTAAAGAATAGCCAAAGTTTGGTTAACAAACGACTACTCGTTAAGAAATAACAATTCTTTAAAGTTCTCCTAATATTTCAAATGGCATTTCCCAAAAAAGTAGTTTTTTGAAATGTAACGCTATTCTTCCGCATGAACGATATGTTATTGGTATGAGTAAAATTATTATTTTACTCATACCAGTGGCGTGCGTTCGGACACATCTTTGCATAATTTTAATGAAAAAAATGGTATGCCGCAAATTTTTTGTGAAGAAAAAATAATTTCTAGAAACCCTAAATAATTTATAAACAACCCTAAATTTATTATATTTCAAAAATAATGTTTATTTTATTTTTTATAAAAGTTATAAAACAGTTATAAAAAAATTACCCTCATCACACAAAAATCACATTTTCAGTCATATACCTAGTAATAATCCTGCCTTAATATATTGAAATTTTTAATTTAACATTTTATATAGGGATTAATTAGGCAACACACCTTCGATGTATATGCGCAATTTGCTATTTTAATATATTAATATTATTAAACTGTAACCCTAATAATATTTACGTCGTTATACTTACTTCTATGCGTTTTTAAATGTTGTTTCCAACGATTTCTAATCGTAAACACTTCTTCACAATGTAAACATTTAAAATTGTCAGTTCTAATTCTTAAATGAGAAGCTATCTCTTCCTGTAACTCCGGGTGAAATTTCTTGACATGCACTCGTAAATGAGTGGTTCTTGTAAACAAGCGATTACAAACTGTACATAATTTATTGGGTTTGGAGTCCATATTATCACCGTTGTATAACCGACTTAATATGAATAAATAAAAATCAAAAATTACCTTTATTTATCAAACCTACCCAAGCAAAAAAACTGTACCTCGACTAATAATTTTTCTTTATCGCATTCAAAAACACCCTGCGCGCCAAAATCACTTTATATCAATACTTCCTGCCTCCTGTCTCCGAAAAATCCTAACGAGAAGTGCGAGCCTGCGAGTGAGCACATGCATGCATAACGGCACTTGTGTCTAGCCGCAGCACGGCAAGAAATGAGCCGAGCCAATCCGGATTAAACCGAGACGTCACCTACCGACTAACAGTTGTGACAGCCTTTTCACCGCGAAATCGCGAAAATAAGTTAGGTTGGGAAGAGATTTGTTTACAATCGAATCTACTGATTTCCGATTGCGGATTTTGTCTTATGTTTTTAAACTATAAACTATTTTGATTTCCTTGTTGTGTTTCTTGTTTTCTGATTTGTTGTTACTATCGTTTGTTATCGTTATTATTATGGAGTGTGGTGCTTGCAATAAAGAATTTTCAAGATATGGTGATCTACGTAAACACGTTAAAAAGTTTCATGCCGATCCGTTGGATCAGCTAGCTCCCTTGAAGAGGCAACAAAAAACGTACGAATATACTTGTTTTTGTGGAAAAAAGTTTAGCCATGAAAAGAACTTAAGGTTGCATGCCAAAACCCATGAAAATGTTTCTAGTAAACATGAAAAAACACCAAATCGCAGATTAAAAAAGTGCCCACTTTGTACCTATGAAAATAATTTTGAAGTCGAATTGTGCCATCATTTTGAAAGTGTTCATGAAGTAAAAATTATCATTCAAGGTCTTTAAACGCGTCGATGACTTTAATTTGTGGATGTGTTCGATGGAAAAGAAAACGAAAAGTAAATTTGTAAAGTATCGGGGGTGCAACAACAAACGAACCACATACCAAAATGACATATTGTCACAGATCTGGATTTTTTGATTCTGACGATAAAAGCATGCGCCATTTGAAGACACAGGGCAGTAATAAAATACCGTAGAATGGGGCTATTCTGGAAATCAGGGGTAATTTGAGAATTCATCCGAAAAATGTTAAAAGCGGCAACAACGCCCACAGAGTTAATAACAATACGCAAACGCCGCGCAAGGCGATTAGTACACATGCAACCGCGTACTCGAGCGCAGATCGACGAAAGGTAGCTGTTTTATTTTGGCGCGTAAAAATATTAGGAAAAACACGTGTTTTTTGGTGAAAGAACGGTAAGTGGTTAACTTTACTCTGTAAATCTAAACCGATTAATTGTATGATATTGGCACTTAATCCAAATAAAAGTATGGGGTTTTAGGAAGGTGTATTGGTAACATAAACATTTTAGGACTCTTTTGTTTTTTTTTATTCAGTGTTTTCTGGAGTGGGGTAATTTGAGAAGTGACTGGGGGCTATTTGAGAAGGCATGGGGGCTATTTGAAAATTGTTAGAAATTGCTTTCAAATGAAATTGGCTTTTTTAGAATGGTATGAGATAATGGTGCGCACTTATAAAAAAACATTTAGCCATGTCAGAAATGGCAAAAATTACGTGCCATATAGGCATTACCCAGAGAAAGCCTTAGCCAGAGCAATAGAAGATATAAAAAAAGGGCGGTTAACTTTGGCTAAGGCCTCCGAGCATTTCAAAGTGCCCATCGCCACCATAAGCAGACGTGCTAGGGGGACCAATATATTTGAAAAACCGGGAAGACCTTCAATATTTTCCAAGGAAGAAGAGGAACAGTTTGTGAAATACCTAAATATTGTGGCAGCTTGAGGATTTCCCTTTGACATATTGGATCTAAGACTTTTTGCGAAGAATTACCTGGATAAAAAAGGTGTACAGGAGGTTCGTTTGAAGGATAACTTTCCTGGTAGAGATTGGGCATTAGCTTTTCTTAAACGACACGAAAAGCTCATATCAAACCGTCTATCATCCAATATTTCAACTAAAAGAGCTTCACTTTCACCAGAAGTTATCGATAATTTTTTTGATAATACCCGAGATACTTTATTAGCGGTAAATCCTAGTTTAATGATAAATTATGATGAAACAAACCTTACCGACAACCCAGGCACTAAGAAATATATTAAAGAGGATGAAGGTACCCAGAAAGAGTGATAAATTCGACAAAAACAGCCATAAGCTTAATGTATGCTGGTACTGCTGATGGCCAGATATTACCAGTTTATGTAGTGTATAAAGGTGAGCATCTTTAGGACTCATGGACTGAGGGAGGCCCTAAAGGTGCCAGATATAATAGGTGTAAAAGCGGGTGGTTCGATTCCGCTTGTTTTCGAAATTGGTTTTTTACTGTGGTAGTTCCATTTTTTTTAAATAAACCTGGAAAAAAGGTGAGTAGGTATAACAGAGAGGTTTAAGTCATTTTACCCATATTTAATTTTCATTTTAGGCTCTCATTGGGGACAACTTATCTTCTCACTTTTCCGAAGACGTCCTTAAAACGTGCGAGAAAATGGATATTGCATTTATTTGTTTGCCAAGCAATGCGACCCATGTCATGCAGCCATTAGACGTCGCATTTTATTCTCCACTTAAGAAATATTGGCGCGAAATTCTGACAACGTGGAAGAAAGGCCAAGGGCGGAAAATGACTACACTCTCAAAAGATGTATTCCCTAGATTGCTTGCACAGCTCCATAACAAGATTGAAGAGAATGGCAAAGGACGGCAAAATTTAATCTCCGGATTTGCCAAAACTGGATTGCACCCTCTAAATCCTGCGCAACCAAAGGAAAGATTACCTGCATCGTCCACCACAGGTACAGATTCTAATATTTTAGATTCAAGCATTTCAAGCTCAGATTTGGATGTCCTAAAAGAAATGCGTATGGGTAGTTGTGAGCAGCGTAAAGCACCGCGTCGCAAGAAGCTTACTGTAGAAGCAAGAAAAAGTGTTTCTACATCTGATTTTTACCCGTCTACTAGTAGAAATGTTTCTGAAATAAGTTCATGCGAATCATCAGATGATGAAGAAGACCAGCTACAAAATATTGACGATGAAGACCTTCCCTGTTTTAATTTGAAAAAACCTGATAAAGAAATCCAACCAGAAGAACACGATGATGAAAATCAGCAAGAAATAAGTGACGATGATGACCATCCTCTTATAAACTTTAGTAATCTTAAGGTCAATGATTGGGTAGTTGTTCGATACACGGCAAGAATTTCAAGCCAATGTTATATAGGACAAATAAAATCCGTTACCCTGCTAAACGGGGAACGGGTTTTCAAAACATCGTTTTTAAAAATCCTCCAAAACGGAAAGATTTTTATCTCCTCCTAAGTTAGATGAAGACGAGGTAACAACCGAAATGATTATCATGATACTTAGCCCTCCTAAGATTGAAGGTTCAGGGACCAGGCAATTTTTTACCTTTTCGGATAATCTTTCAGAACTAAACATAAAATAAACATATAGTTACCACTGTTTGTAACCTTCAAGAAACCTTTGTTACCTTCAAACCAGAGTTATTTTTAAGTTGTTTTTTTTTTGTTTGATCATTTTTTAGAGTTATCTACTTTATGTTTTTTTGTTTACATATTTTAATTGTAATTTGCAATGTTGCAAGAAATATTTTTTGTTTTGTATATTTTTTTTATATGTTAACATGTTTTTTATTTTTTTAAAAATGTTTTTTTGTTTTCCAAATATCCCCTTCAGTGGATAAATGATGATTTATGCAATTTTAAGCCATATTCTCAAAAAGCCCCACCCTATGGGGCAATTTGAGAAGGCCCTACAAAAATTTTTTTACGGCTCCCAGAAGAGGAAGCCGTTAGTCAAATATAAGAAATAGATACCTCTATCATAGGTCTTTCCAACGCCATTACAAAATTGATCAAGCTTACTTTTGTCTTATAGATATCGCTCAAAAACCTCAAAAAAATTCTCAAATAGCCCCATTCTACTAAACGCCTTTTGTCCTGCCAAAATATCTCAGTTAAAATTGCTACAAAGATACCATTTCCAGCAATTTTGGAAGAGGTTAGGGATAATGTATCAGACCATTCTCTAAATAGATTTGATTTATTAACAAAAAAAGATCTGTACAACATCGAAGCAGCTTACAATTTAAAATCAGATGCTGTTAGACATTAAAATGACGCACTCAGTTGAGCCATGGGTAACTGAAATGAGAGAAGGTAAAAAATGAGATATAGGTATTTTGTAAGAATAGCTTTTTATAAAGTATTTACTTTTAGGTAGGTTATGTGTGTTATTCTACAAAGCACGAGATACTCTACTTGAAGATCATCCCGAGTTAAAAAGCTCAGACTTTTAACTGTGCATCATGAACGAAGGTCAAATGCAGGTTCTGAAAAAGTTTGGCAATGACTGTATCTGTATTGACTCTACTCATGGATTGAATAGTTATCAGTTTGAATTACATACACTTCTTGTCTTAGATGATCTTAGACAAGGCATCCCTTGTGCCTTTTTTATTTCGAACAGGAGTGATGAGATTGTCTTGCAGTTGTTTTTTCAAGTAATTAAAGATTATATTGGTATGACAATAAAACCGAAAGTTTTTATGTCTGACATGGCCCAAGGTTATTATAATGCATGGTTGAAAGTCATGGATAATGCTGATAACAGGTAACTAAATTTTTTAAAATAGCAGTTTTGTAAATGTAGTTCGTTTATAACTTGCAATGTACAACTTATGTTACTTAGATGGTTCTGTTGTGTGCATGTGTTTGTGTGTATTTTTTTTATTTATACTCGTAATTATATTAATTTTAGGTTATTTTGTACATGACATGTACTAAGAGCATGGAATAAAAATTTATCTTTGATATCATCAAAAGAAAAAAAGGTGAGTGCACTCTAAAATTATATATTGTTTTGTAAGACATTTTGTATAATACTCTTGATAGTATTATGTAAAATATTGCACTTAAACCTCTTTTTCTTAATTAAAAAAAGAAAACACGAAAACACTCCAACTTTTTTTAAAACTACGTATATTAAACTTAAAAAATGGAGTAATGAGTTACAGGTTTAAAAATGCGAACTGTCAATACTAACAAATCTAAGATGCGAATGAATCAATAAACAATAGTACTAATACTACTAATATGTCTCGCCTCGTGGCGGCGGTAAAGCAGACGCTTATTCGGCAAAAACAATATATGCCAATTTGATACTAAATAACATCAAATATACAGGGACGAACAATTTTGGTTAACATTAAAATTATAAAAATCAGAAACACATTTGGAAAAACTTTTTAAACCTTTTAATTTATTTTTAGTCTTCTTCTATCTTTAGTCTATTTTCAAATTACTTTGCAAACAATTACTTAAACAATATATCATCATGGTCCTATTGTTATAGATTACATAGTGGATTAAATACAAATCTGCATCTGGAAAAGTTGCATCGTACAATGAAATATGTATATTTAAATGGCAAAAATGTTAAACGATTAGACAAAACAATTAACATACTTATGAGATTAGTCAAGGATAAACTCTTTGAAAGGATTATTATGTTACACAAAGGAAAAGTTACAAGCAAATTGGTTGATCTTCGTTCCAGACATAAGGCAAGCCTGAATCTGGACGTAGATATGATTTGTGAAAATGGTGAAGGATGGGATATACCTTCAACCTCTAAATCTATGGAAATTTATAATATACAGAAGAATGAGCTGGATTGTAATTGTGCACTAAAATGTAATGATTGCCAAACTTGCATTCATCAATTCTCCTGCAGTTGCCTTGACTCAGCAATTAAATGGAATATGTGCAAACATATACATGTTTTGTGTAGGTATATAGCTACCAGAATGAGTACGTCCCATATTACGGGTAAAAATACCTACTTTTATTCTCAATCTGCATTATTATTGAATCTAAATTTTACTTTGAATTTTTTTTTATTAGGGTACAAAAAAGATCACAATTATCTCCTTATCTAAGGTATTTTTTTTTTATTCTTGGATGGCGGAACTGTTAGATAGTGGGAAGTGGAAGATTTGACAAAATTGCAGAAGAATATGGTGAAATGACTTTTAAGTTTAAAGCTTGAGACTAATAAATATTTTACATAATATTATATAAATTGAAAATTTTATATATGTTCATATTAAATATGATTTATTTTCTGAAAGTCACATTATCATGTTCATTTACAATGTGTGTGTGTGTGTGTGTAATTATTTGGTTAATAGTTGGCGTGTTCAACATAATTTTAATATGTTGTCTTATAGTTTTATTTGCATTATTTAGCAGTTGTTTTATTGGTTATTGTCTACTTAAATATTTAATTTTTTCAACTAGGTGTAGGCATATTTTTTCCTCAGATAAAAGTTTATTTACTAGACCTTAAAGTTAACTTATTTCAATGCTATTGTCTTGTGTCCTATACAATTTATATTTAGAACTATACATATTAAACAACTGATTAATTATGATACATATTTTATTAGGTGACTGCGAAGAACAAAGCAGCTTACACATACATGAATATTTAAAAAAGATGCAGAGTCACAACAACTCATCGATTCACTAATTAGTAACACAATAACGTCAAAAAATCAATCTGTTTCTGAAGAATTAGAAAAAATACGACGACATATGGACACAATTTATAAAAATATAACAACAAAGGAAGAAGTAGATGCGTTAAAGAAATTAGTTGCTCCCATCGAAGCGACCTTGTCTGCTGTTAGGCATGGAACAGGACAATTAGGATCAAGTAATCAGCCAAAAATTCCAGCTAATAAGAAAATTTTAAAACAGAGACGGTTTTACTCAACAAAAAAATGTTCAAAAACAAAAGCTACTCACCGACGTATGAAGAAATTATCTCATGAAGAACGCAATCAATTAGCACTAGAATTATTAAATAATTAAAAATTTTATAATATTTAGCATTAAGCAAACAAAAAATAGAATCTTTAATCTTCAATCATGCTTTATATATACTTCTTTTCTAATTTAACTTAAAAATCGAGCTCATTTTTGACGGTTGACGGTATATCCCATCCTTCACCATTTTCATGTAATATCACATTTTTTTCCATTTAACTTATAACTATAAACTATAGATGTTAATAATATGTAACTTAGACAATGATTAATTTGATATGAATTAGTAAATTCTTAGTTCTTGTATTTTTTTTTAATTTAGTTTGTAAATGAAGGTACAATTTTGTAAAAATTGTTTGCAATAAGTAAATAAGATTAATAGGTATCTACTGTGTTGATTTATACCAGAATTGCAGTGAAGTATGTACACATCAACGCAATTCTGGTATAATATATTAACACAGTAGGTATCTATTAATCTTATGATAATAAAATAAAATAAAATTAAAGTGATAATAAAAAAATTTGTAAATTTACCCAAATTACCCAATTCTTTTGTTTTTGTAATCTATATTCAATTAGCTTCAAAAACAGGGTATTACAAGATTAAAGTTTCTTTTTATTTGAGAAACTTTTAGGGGTAAGAAGTAGAACGCTAAAAATATATTTTTTTAACTATTCATTCAGCTTTAAAATGGGGCACTACGCAGAGGCGTGCAGTCCATGGAAGCTGTGCAGTCTGTGCTCATCTAAAAAAAATACAAAACACCATTCTCTAAAATCAGGGGCGCAACTGGATAGGTGCTCAGCCCCCCTGGACCCTTTTAGTTGCTTCCATGGACTGCACGCCCCTGACTACAAGTTAGAAATTTCTATTTAATATTTTTCTGTTCAAAGTGGTAACTTTTAGGAGTGGCTAGAAAGCTACAAATTATTGTTTTAAATTTATATTCAATTAGCTTTAAAATGAGGTATTACGAAATAGAAGTTTCGGTTGATTTTTTTTCTGCATAAGGGGATAACTTTTAGGTGTTAGGAAGTAGAAGACTAAAATATATTGTTTAAAAACATCCATTTTCCCTTAAAACGAGGTATCAGAAGACATATTGTCCCATTTATTTTTTTCTTTTTAAAGAGGTAATTTTTTGGGGGAGTAGGGATGAAAATCTGAAAAAAATAGGGCTCTTCACTCTATTCTACATAACAGTTCGCTTCCCTAGTATTACAAGGGTGTATATAACAAATTTGGAAATTTTTAGATATTGGGATAACACAGTTCTATGTGTAATAAGCTATACATAGAACCTTTACTAAACTAAAATTAAGCAAACAGTAATCTCAGAATCATAAAAAAACCAAAGGTGTATGTCCTAAAAATTTCAAAATTCAGTAACATAGTACTATGTTGAACATACACCTATGATATACTCATTTTTTTAAATTTTTTTTGGTGTTTGAGTATAACAAGGTACTATGTTGCAACATACACCCTTGTAAGTCTAAATTTTTGGTGTTATTCGTGTGATTTTGTATTTTTAAGGTTAGGTTTTTCAGTATTATTTATATTTTGCGGAGTAACGTCGTGTATGTTTTTGTATTTTTTTAACATCAAAAATTAATAGCAGTAATGAGGGATCTGATATTTGTGATGATTATGATTCTGACAAAGATGCAGAATATAAACCACCTCAAAAGAAGTCTAAAAAACACATAAGATAGGTGTAAGACAAGTTTTTTTTATAGTTCCAAGAATACGTATTCGAATATTTTTAGCATTACAATACGGGGCAAGAAAATTGATATTCCTTGTCAACCGGAGACTTCGGACTCTGAGCCTGAGTTTAAACAATAAAAGCATTGGCAAGAAAGAGAAAATTTCCAGGTAACTTTTTGCTCTTACTTATTATTTTTAAGGCCGTGGTATCATCATTATTAAATTTGTAAATAACCTTACAGTGCAGTAGATCGGCAGTTATTCCCATCCCAACTTAACCCTAAATTTTACGGACTATTCCCAGGGCCGCTCCCTAGAACATTCCATAGACCACCCTGACGAAGTTTTCATAGAACCTCAAATACAAAGCTCCTTAGAAACCCCGAGGGAGTATCTAGTGGATGATCCCCTAGATCGGCCCAATAATCACGTAGTCGAAAGCCCCGTACAACACCTTGTTGAAAATGAAGATATAGAGCCCGATATAGTGGTGCAAAAAACTAAAAAAAAGCTCTCACGTAAAAGAACTAGGAACTTGAAATCCTGGGCATAAAATATTCGAAAAGAAAAATATGGGGACTGGAATACGTGTCATCAAGAAAAAAGCTTCGTCCTGCTAGAAAAATTGTAACAAAAAAAGATTGTTTGAATAGATGTTACTTTAAGTGTGCTACAAAAATAGGTGAAGACGATAGAAAAGAAATTTTTTCAAACTATTATAAGCTAAATGCCAACGAAAAGAGAATGTTTATATTAAATACGACGACCAAGTGTACAGTTAAAAGAAGAAGAAAGGGAAAAAATTTGAAAAATTCAAGAAAAAATAATACGTATGGCTATTATTTTATTTTAAATAATAATAGAATACAGGTATGCAAAGATAATTACTGTGGAACACTAGGTATAAGCCAAAAACCCATATATACCGTCCATAATCATGCAACGAGTTCCCACACACTCAATAAAAGTACACAGGGATAACATAAAAAGAAGTGTATTCCTGAAGAGTCCATAAATCTGGTAAAAAAACATATTAAAATGTTTCCAGTAATAGAGTCATTATTGCCGGGCAGAAACCAAAAGAAAATACCTAGAAGGTGACCTGTCCATTCAAAAAATGTATAACCTATATGAAGAATATGTAGCGGGAAAAGGTCTAATTTTATATATATTTTTTCGGTCTAGTGGGTCAAATTGACCCGGGGATAGTAATACAGTAAGTATTTCGTTATACGATTTGATCGATATTTTATCGATTTTTTTGACATTTATGTGGATAAACACTTCATTATATACATATACTTTGTTTTGTTTTCAGATTATGATACAGAGAGGACTGTCTGATGCCGAGTTATTCGAGATAGTTGCAGATAATACTTTTTGGGACGATCTGGAGTCTATAAATAAGCCTGAAGAAAATAGAACTACTTCAAATGAACCATCAACCAGCGGCACAAACGTTATTGACGACAGACAGATTGCATGTAACCTGATTTTTGACAACGGAGACGAAAGCCATAAGAACGAATGTGATTCTGAAGAATTCAGTAAACATGACAGCGATAGCGAAAATGAGTGGCAGGCAGATGATGAACCATTGGGTCAGTCAGAGTTATCATCGGAAAGTGAATATGAAGACGAAGGACAAACAGTAAAGAAACCAAAATTGTGGTATGGAAAAGATAAAACTAAGTGGTGTCAGGTGCCCTTGCCTAGGGGAAAAACGAAAAGTACTAATATTATAAAAATACTTCCTGGTTTGAAAGGACCAGCTCGCCAGAACCCTCCCTCATCGGAGTTGGAATCTTGGAGACTTCTCATCACACACTCTATTCTTGAAAAGATTGTTGACCATACCAATGCAAAAATTAGAGCTATGCAAGGTCAGTATACAACTTTCAAGAAGCAAAAAAATAGCAGATCATTATTTCGGCCAGTTTTTATTCAAGAGACCGATAAAATTGAAATAGAGGCGTTTTTAGGCCTTTTATATTTGCTGGGTTCTTTTAAATCCAGACACGTGACAGAGATATATTTCCTTGTACGATGTCTCTTGCACGTTTTTCTTTCCTATTATGTTGCCTAAGATTCGACGATATGGTTACCAGGCGGGAGAGAATGAAAGTCGACAAACTGGCTGCAATATCTGAAATTTATAATGAATTTGTTGAAAACTCAATGATACACGCCCTCTGAATTCTTAACCGTAGATGAAATGTTAGTTCCTTTTAAAGGGCGCTGCGGTTTTAGAATGTACATGCCTGCTAAGCCGGCGAAATACGGCATCAAGTCACATCAAATCACATTATATGATTAATTCTGAAATCTACACTGGAAAACGCAGTGATCGGTCTAACTTGTCTATACCGACAGAAACAGTACTTCGTTTAGTTGGTCCTGTGGTTGGGACCAATAGAAACATAACGGGAGATAATTGGTACACATCAATGGAATTAACTGGTGAACTTCTCAATCGTAAGCTTACATATGTTGGCACAGTCAAGAAGAATAAAAGATTTGTTCCACCCGAATTCTTACCTTGCAAAAAACGTGAAGTAGAGTCCTCCATTTTCGGGTTTACCTCTACTCACACTATTGTGTCTCACGTTCCCAAAAAAAAAACAAATCCGTAATATTGTTGTCGACAATGCACAATGATAATGTTGTAGACGACTCATCAAAAAAGCCGGATATAGTGTTATTTTACAACGAGACAAAAGCCGGTGTTGACGGACTAGACCAGAAATGTGCAACATATTCTACATCTCGCAGGACACGCCGATGGCCAATGGTTATTTTTCACATGATTTTGAACGTTTCTGCAATCAACAGCAGAGTTATCTATCAGTTTGCTGCCGAAGGAAAAGAAATTTGTAGATTACATTTTCTAAAAAATCTTGGTCGTCAACTATGCGAACCCTATATGAGATCGAGAGTTTACAACAACAAAATACCACGTAGGTTGAGAGAACTGACTGCAGATATACTTGGGGTTGTTATAGAAACGCATTGTGCTCTTCAGCAGGCTCAGGGAGCATCCAAGAGAAAGAGATGTGCTTTCTGCCCACCGAAAAAGGACTGCAAAACGAACACCTTCTGCGATTCCTGCAAAATACCAGTTTGCCAGCAATGATCAAAAAAAATCTGCCCAAAGTGTGTTTAGGATATTTTGGCCAACAAAATTTGTTTATTAATGTTTATTTCATCACTTTTTATTTTTTTTTAGTTTATTTTGATCAAACAGTTTTTTATTTTCAAAATAAAAAAGTGGGTCATATTGACCCGCGGGTAGCTGTACTGTTTTACTATAAGGAGGATAGTAGTTAAGGGTTAAAAACGGTTGCATATTGCATATCTCAACTTCTATAGTTATTTTATACCTGTTATTTTAGACGTTGAGGAATAACAGTTAAAAAATAACAGATCATTAAATAACAACCCATCTCTAAATAGTTGTTGAATGTTGGCTGATTATTGCGAGAGAAGTTTCACAAAATGGATGACGAAAAACTGTTGGAAAGTGTACGCAAATACTCAGTCATTTATGATATGAGCCATCCAAAATATTTGGATAGCAAATTTAAAAACTCGGTGTGCAAATCAATAGCTTTGGAAATGAAACAAACTGGTAAATAAAAACCTTTACTGATTATTTATAGAATATATTTCATTTACATACATTTTTTTTGCAATAAATTTAGGAGTAATAAAAAAAAGTAATAGGTTTTCGTAGCTATTATACAGTGTCACACATAAAGTCTGCATCAATTGGGATTTTTTCCTGAAATTATTTTTACCCCATTTGATGTAGACTGTATTATTGTATTATTCTTGGGCATAATACATAGATTTATAGGTACTTACATCTAAATAAAAATGAAAGAAAATTAATCGAAATTAGCAGGACGTCGTGCTATCGATGCAAAATATTCTTTAAATATTTCTCTTATGGCAAAGGCATCCTTAGCAGGTCTTCCTGGTTGGTTACCTAATGGATTTAAAATGATGGGTGGTGAATTTTGTATGTTTTGGTTTATTTGATATGTTTTAGTACATTGTATACAATTTTTTTCAGTCAGTAGCGTTCGTACAGATTTTGCATTGAATATTTTAACTGAAATAAAATGAAATGAAAACAAGTATCACTTAGTTTCTTTCTTAAAAGAAAATTCATTTGTAGAATCCTGATTTATTGTTGTGTAAATTAAATCCCTTTTTTATTTTTTTTTATTCGACGCATACACGATTTTTTAGAAAACTAAACCAATTTTTGGCATCGTAGCAAGTTTAAAAAATAATAATTATTTATTTGCTTTTAATTTCTAATAATGTTTACTTGACCACCTTGTATCTCGAAAATTAAAAAGTTTAGGACATAATTGTATTTATAGAAATTGTTTTACTTAGTGATAGTCCAAGAACACGTCTTAAAAGGTTTCGCAATATTAATTAATCCTTTTGTATAATATAAAGGTATATATTTGTAAATATAAAAAAATGAAATCTATGCGAAGAAATAAAAAAAAATCTGAAGAAATGTCTGGGCCCCGACCTGGTCCAAGTACAGCGGTTGACAGTGACAGGGAGGAGCCATTTGGAAGTGACGATAGTGTCAAAGATAAAAACTATGTAATTGATCCTAAAGACAGGTACAATTTGTCTTCCAGTGACCTTTGTGTAAGTGATGACAATAGTGTAGAAGAAATTTCCTCTGTCAAAAAGAGAAAGGCTTCTTTGAAGATAAGCAGCAACTTCCAAAAAAGTCGCAAGTTCGTTTGAAGTACAAAAAAATAATGAACCGAGTGGATTAACTGCCCAGAAGTATTTGGACTATTTTAAATATGAATTTAAAGAGACCTGAAATACCATCTTTCCAAAAATCATCCAACAGAATTTTTGAAATTTTTTGGAGGAGATAAAAACGCAAGTTCCAATAAGCAGAATACGATAACTGAAATGTTTTCATTCAAGTCTGATAAGATCAAAAACAAGTAGACGCTTCGCGTCTACTTTGGTCCGTGGGGACCAGTAGAATTTTTTAAAATTTTTGTCAGTATTACAAAAAAAAATCTCCAAAATTATCCAAGGAGTGCCCTAAACACGCGGTGGGCAAGAGACCTGCCTCCGTATCCTCATAAGGCTCTGAGTTCAAACCTTAGCCTCGGCATGGTGCTCTACACAACTTTTTCTTATTTTAGTACTTCGAAAAAATTAACATCTATAGTAAATACAGAGAGAAAAGGGAAGGTCTCATTATCTATTATAATCAGAAATAAATTTTATTGAAATATTACTTACTTATTTCTGGGTATCATGCTTCAGAGAACCATGATGTGTTACAATACGCTCCGCTCTCAAGTAACTCGTATAAATATAACCAAAATTCAATGATACCTTCTTAGTTTATTATAATGCGCCATCTATGGTAAATACGCTAAAACAGAGTCCTCAATTATAATACACTGTTGTACTGACGAACGTTATGGCGTATTCGCCATAGTATGCGGATAATTTCATTTACGTTTTTAAATTATGCTCCAAATTCAAAATGTATTTTTTTACCTTAAAGGCCATTCAAAATTAAGTAAAAAGATTTATAAATAAATTTTCCACGATTTATCCGTGCCACAAGATAAAGGAAAAAGAGGGTCCCATTTATTAGAGTATTGGAATAAGACAACCGTGTTTTTATTTCGATTTTTTTTATTTTTCAAATTTATTTTTGAAAGCTTATAGTAATAAGATATAAAAAGAATTGACATGAGGAGAATAAGGAATAAAAGTAACCAAAAACGAAATGAATCGAAAATATAGAAGCCGAGATATAAGTAAAAATGTGGGAAAAACAAAAGAAAACTGGTTTTTTCCCACCGTACCATTTTTTTTTCCTAAAATGATTATTGGCAAATTTCAAAGTAAGCCCTAAACTAACAATTTCTATTAAAAAAACCCAATAAAAAAATAATTTTTTTTTTGGTCAAAAATCGAAAGGGGTATACCCACGAAAAATTTCGAAAAAATGGTTTTTATTTTTTTATAAATAAAATATAACTCTGACAACTTCTTGTATTAAATAAAAGTTCTCAGGCATATCACGAGGTATGCGTATGTCAAAATAAATCGGTTGTAGCTATCATAGAATCGGAGAAAATTGAAAAAAACTATAAAACATAAATATTGAATTATCATGAGCCCTATGGAAAAATTTCAATTTTTTATTTTTCTATCCTATACTACTTCAGAGTACCTTTAAAAAAAATTATTACCGATTTGACTCTAAAACGAACGGAAAACCTATTTCTTTGCATTTTTCGATTTTCGAACAAAATCCGGGTCAAAATGAGCATTTTTTCAAAATATGCTCCGAATTCAAAATTTCGTTTTTCTACTTAAAGACGACTTAAAAAGTAGTAAAAAAGCTTCATGACAAATTTTTCCACGATTCATACGAGTGGCACAATATAAATAGAAAGATTAGGTCCCATAAGAATTGATGTTTGGGGATAAGAAAATCGGGTTTTTTCGTGGATTTTTGTAATTTTTCAGTTTTATTTTTGAAAGCCAATACTAATTATATATGAAAGGAGTAGACAGATGAAGAAAAAGGAGTAAAAAAAACCATCAGTGAATTAAGTCGAAGCTATAGAAACCGAGATATTAATAAAAAGGTGGAAAAAACAAAAGAAAACTTGTTTTTTCCCATGGTACCATTTTTTTTTCCTAAAATAATTATTGGCAAATTTTAAAGTAAACCCTTAACTAATAATTTCCAGTAAAAAAACTCAATAAAAAAATAATTTTTTTTTTGGACAAAAATCGAAAGGGGTATACCCACGAAAAATTTCGAAAAAATGGTTTTTATTTTTTTCTAAATTAACTGTAACTCTGACAACTTTTTGTTTCAAATAAAAGTTCTCAGGAATTTTATGAGGTATCCGCATGTCAAAATAAATCGGTTCTAGCTATTATAGAATCGGAGAAAATTGAAAAAAACTGTAAAACATAAATATCGAAATATCAAGAGCCCTATGGAAAAATGTAAATTTTTTATTTTTCTATCCTACACTACTTCAGAGTACCTTTAAAAAAGGTTATTACCAATTTGACTCTAAAATGAACAGAAACCCTATTTCTTTGCAATTTTCGATTTTCGAACCAAATCCGGGGTCAAAATGACCATTTTTTCAAAATATGCTCCGAATTCAAAATTTCTTTTTTCTGGTTAAAGACCATTCAAAAACTAGTAAAAAAGCTTTATGACGAATTTTTTCACGATTCATACGAGTGTCACAATCTAAAGAGGAAGATCAGGTCCCATAAGAAGCAATGTATTAGGATAGGAAAAAGTGGTTTGTTTCTTGTTTTTTTTTTAATTTTTATTTTAAAAGGCAATTATAATAAAATAAAAAAAATTTAAAGAAAAAAAAAAACGAATAACAAAATTTATCAACTTATTGAATTGAAGCTATGAAAGCCGTGATCTCAATAATATAGTAAAAAATATATAAAAATACACCTTTTTTTGACACCGCATCAATGTCTTTTTTTTCTAAATTGATAAACTATTAATATAAATTTATTACCAATTTAGCAACCCCCACTAAAAGAACCCTACTAAAATAAAACTATTATCACTATTATTTTTTTTCCTGATATTTATACCTTGTCCTAACCTTTATGCTGCTATTACTATTAATATAAATATTATCTTTCTTGTAAATGTCCTTAAACCTTAAAACACCCTTTATAATACGATTACTATAATTATAAATAATATTTTTCTTATGAAAGCACTAAAACCCTAAAATATGCTGAAGATTAATATTACTTTTATTATAAATAATATTCTCCTTATTAATGCACTTAAACTTTAAAACACCCTGTAGATCAATATTACTATTATTATAAATATTATTTTCCTTATAAATGCCTTAAGACCTTAAAACCCCCCGTATAATTCTATTTCCATACTATTATTATCCTCATAAATGTTCCGTAATATCAATACCCTCTGTATATTTCAAATATATATTTCTTAATATTTATATTCATTTTATTTATCCTAGTAATTTATCAAGAAACCGCGTAAAATTGTCCCCATAATACTAATAATATTCATTAATAAAATAACTCATGACGTCACGAGACGAACACGACGCGTTTATAATTGTTGCCAGACATCCTCCATCCTTCTCTCAAACCGCTTTTCCTACTCTAACTCGTAGCGCAAACGGGGCCGAATTTGCCGCCACAATACCGAAAACCCCGCGGTTACGTCATCTGGCCATGTGCGACTCGATAATGACGTCGTCCGTATGCTTTTACATTGGGGCAATTTGGTGCTGGACCGCCAACTATTTTGTACCATGCGTTGGCTCCCGTGGTGTCGACGGTATGATTGGTTGATTGGAACGGCTTATTTTTGGGGGTTTTTCTTAAATAACAGCGCATTGCGGGAAAACGGTAACATTTGAAGAAAAACGGTTTTTAGTGGATTATAGCCAGATAGTGTCCGGTGATTTCAGAAAAAAAATGGTTTTCGTAGGTGTCATAGGTATGCCGGTATAAAGCGTCAAAGTTAAAAAAAGGTGTAGAGCAAAAACTGCTCTACGTAGAGGGTTGTAGAGTACGTCGAAAAATAGGATTTAAAAAGTTCTTAAAACGCTGAAAGTTTGAAGTCTCTAGGTGCCGCCGATAAAGAGTTATTAAGAAAAATAGAAAAAATCGGTCAAAAAAAGGCTCAAAAATGGGTTTATATTTGTTAACACAGCTCACCCTGTATAATACGTAGCGTCATGAGTAATACCTCTATTTAATCCTAAAGGATTAAGCTTTCAAACGGTGTTACCAAAAAAAATTTAAAAATTTTTTTAGAAGTAGAAAAAAATTAATTTCTCGAAAAATTCACTTTTTTTTTTTTTTGAAAAAAAAAATTTTAAGTTTGAGCTCGTTTATCTCGGAACGAGTTTCTTTTGGAAAAAAATAGTTTTAATAAAAAAGAAAGCTACATTTACGTAGAAAAGGGCTGTTTTATTCGCATTATCGGGAACATTACCGTTTAGGCCCCACAGCCGTTTAAGTCCGCGAGGTACCGCGCAAAAAGTTCAAAATTCATTCACAGAAAAATCCGACTTCTAAAGGGTTTATCTTAAAAAGCGCCCTTTGGGAGTTGCTTTGCATAAAGGCCTTTGACGTCAATGAGTTTCAGAAAATTTGGCTCAGTCAGTTTTCCACAAGTTGCTGCACCGACTGTTTTCGCGAAAAAAGCGGTTTTTTGCCACGCCCGCCCCTTCGGGGTGGCGTGGCCAAAAAAAATTTACATCATCACGTAGCCTTAACCTTCCCACATAAAACGGTGAAAACCAGAAAAAAAAATTCGCCATAGAACAAAAGTTATTAGCGTTTATGTGTCGCAAGTCGGAACCTCCACCATTTTTTTCCGGTGCGTTCTTACAATACGCGAAGCGTATTGTAACAAGAAGGTGAGTTATAAAAATATTTGAATTACGCACGTATAAAAAGATAATCTAAGTATATACCTACGTTTTATTACAAAAAGATAATATTGTGTTTTTACCGGTCGCGTGCATGCGCACTCATCTTCGCAGAATTTTAATGAAAAATAGGTATGCTACTGATTTTTTTTTAATTTAATCTATTATTTTTACAATCTATGTTTAACAAAAAAACTGCATACTTCGTTATTTAACACATTGCTTAACAATAGAAAATTTAAAAATTAAGTTTAGAAAAAAGATAAATAATGTTTTATTTAAATTGCCAAAAAAAATATCTGTGCGCAGGTCACCGGTCAAAGTAAAATAATGTTTTTTACTTAGTTAAAAAGGTGCGAAAATAAATTTAAACATCTAAAGGAATTTAAAAAATTATTGACAGAGAACTATTGATAGTTGAACTTGATAGATATTCTTTTCTAACCAGTGTAATTTACTTGAACTAGAATCATTGAGCTTGCAAAAAGAAAATCGTTGATCTTGTCATTAGTCGACCATTCTCTTCATCTATTTAAAGCTTGGTGAAAGATCGAGTTTCTTAGGAATAGCCTCCAAATATAAGTATTTCCAGAGAAGAGCATTAAAATTAAATACAAGATCTGCGCGCTTGGCATTTTCATATGTTACCGACAAAACAGGCGTTCGGTTCGCCGAATACGTCTCATTAAGTTGCCGACGTATTCCTAGTTTTCGTCTGTAACATAGACAGAATAAAATAGCCCAACTGATAAAGCATATTAACATGGAAAGAATAAGAAACAGTTTGTTTTGCGGTAATTAAGTTAGGGAACTACTGAAAGATTAACGAATATACTAACTTATAGATAGACCTACTTTTATATTTTTTTTAGGTATAGTTACCGCTCTTATGTTCGCCTACTACACAAAGTATAACACATTAGATCAAGATGACGTACTGGCCATACAACAGCTATATGGATCAAAAAAATTTAACGGCTTCACATCATCCGCTCCCTACACCACCCCTGGATCTGAAACGAAAACGTCTACACTTACCACTTCAGACGTAACTCCTGATATTATCGTATCTTCTTATGAGTTATGTGACTTAGATCCTAAGGAAATGTTATTTTTAGTTATGCATCAAAATTTGTGTATTATATATAAAGATAAATTATGGATAATGGAACTGGAAACAAAAACGTTCACTACAAAAGACCTGTCCATTTATTCGGTTTTGTCGTTTCTTCCAAAGTTTGAAAAAATTACTTCGGTCTATCAAAAACCTACAGGAGAAATAGTTTTGATAATTAATGATGAAATATATATTATTGACGATCATAGCTTTGCATTAATTAATAAATTTAATGTAAATTCAGTTTTCACTCAACTTGACCAAAAAAGTATTATCGGAGCTGTAAATACATATTCTGGAAAAACAATTTATTTTTTTGAAAAAAATTATTATATGTTTGTTAATGATATATTAATGGTATGCTCTATTTCTTTCAAAATGGCAGATATTTTGAATATAACGAATTTACAAATTCATTATATTCTTCGAATAAAATTAACCTGAAAAAATTTGACATAGACTGTCCTAATTTATCTTTATACGAACAACTAAAAATATTATTAGCCCAAATATTAGGAAAACAAAAAAAATAAACCTCAACTACATAAGTCTATGTAATTTTCACTTAATTTAAGAAAAAATATATTCTTATATTATATTTATCGACTTTTATTTATTATTTTTATAATCCAATCATAGAGGGCGCTAGGTCTTAAATCCCACCGCCTCATTCCGACACCAATTACTGAGAAAATATATTTTTTAACAATATATTTTTTCCATAAAGTCACACTCATACGACAACGTTGCTTCTCTTCCCCCCCGGCAACACCGCATTTGCAACCTCATTTGCATATCAACAACCCTCATTTGCATATCAACCATCCACACATTCACATTCTTATCTTCCCGCCAAAATTCTGACCAATCACGGCGCTACGCACCTCCCCGCACATCTTTCCACCCACCAATCACAGCCCTCTATTCCATATTGACTCCGCCCACTTACCCCCACCACTACCCTACTTTGCATAAGCTCCGTCCCCTTTTTCACTCCACCGGAAGTCCATAAGAATTACATGGGGACACGTCATAGCCACCCGCGTTTTTACACTACTCTACTCCAAAGATGTGCACGAATGCGCAAGAGTCACAATCTAAACGACACCGCTTAAAATGCTGTGCTCTCTTCGCTACAAAGTGCACCGTAAAGCCGGGCGTCCACCGAAAGCGGTGCTGTGCTGTGCTGCGTTGGGCTATGCTGTGCTGTGCTGGGCAAAGCTGTAGTTGGACAGTCCACCAAAAGTTTGTCGTGCGTTAGCAAGCATAATATGATCTTATAAATTATTAATCTTTTAATTATGTTTAATAATATAGAAATTGAAAAGAATCTTTTTGATTTAAGTTCAGAAGAGGATGATTCCGAAGATGAGCATACAAATAATTTATTAAGTTGTATGCTTATGGCGGATAAAAGAAAACACAGATTTTGGATATCAAATCATTTAGTAGAGCGAAAACAATTTGGCGAATTTCATAAATTAATTCCAGTGTTAAGTGATGAGCAGTTTAAAAATTACTTTAGGCTTTCTAGAGCTCAGTTTGTGGAAATTCATGAATTAATAAGATTTGAAATTATAAAGCTTAATACGAACTACCGAGAAAGTGTCACAACAGAGGAGCGTTTGAGTGTATGTTTAAGGTAAGTTATTTTTTTGATTATTTAAAAGTAATATTTTTAGTTTTTCCTGACACAAATTTATTCCATCATAAAAAAATAATCTAATAGGTATTAAATAAATAATTAATATTTCTGCTATAATAGCTAATAGTAATATTAATATAATAATTATGGATTATCTAAATTCCAATTTCCAAAGTAGCTTCCTGCAGTTTCGTCGCTTGATGACTGGTTGGATGTTGATTGTGGTGACGGTAGCGGAGTAGAAGTATGATGATGATGATTATGATTATTATAAATTGAGTTCGAATGTTGGGGTGGCTGTAGTGTGTGAAAGTAATGTTGGGAACCGTGAGTACCAGTGCTGCTGCTGGCGTGGCTCGTAAAATTACTCAGTTCCGCCTCAGTAACAGCATCAAATATTTTTCGCTTAATGGAAACTTGTAAATGTGGAGGCATAGCAGCTGTTGTTAAATACATACTGTTGAAAAATTCCTTAAGAGGATCATTCGACCGCAATTTTTGTTCAAATTCTTTTCTTTGAGCGTCTCGCTCAGCAGCCCTAGCCTCCCTTTTTTCAGCTTGTTGTTTCATTATCGATACAACGTTTTCTTGCCATTGACTTTTTTTCTTCTTAACAGGCTCTATAAACTCAGGATTTTTCTCTTGGGTTTCTCTACTACTTATTTGAGTTTCTTCGTCAGTCACTACCGTCTGTTCAAAGTCACTGTGTGATTGTTCGTTTTGAGTTTGTATTTCTTCATGTGGCCATGTTTCCATTGTATTTTCGTTTGATGATTGCGTGTCAGCTACGTTGGAACATCTTTTTCGGTTGGTCATATATGGAATCAAAAATTCCATTTGTTTTTGGTATACCCACAACCGTTTTACCGCAGGTGCTGCGTCCCCACTTTTACATTCATTTTGCCTTTTTAAAGCGTCCCTGAAAGAATCCCTTAACTTTTTCCATACCCGTTTAGCCTCTTTTCCTAAAAAAAAAAACTAATTTAAATATTAATAAAATTAAAAAAAAACTTTTTTTTTTTAGATTTCTAGCGACGGGCGATTCCTACAAAACAATTGGATATAGTTTCCGTTTAGGAGAAAGAACTGTCTCAAAGATGTTAATGAAGTTTGTTCATCCCTTTGGTCCCAGTTGCAACCGACATTCATGAAAATGCCCGACCAAGAGTCTTGAAAAGCCTATGAATTGGAATTTAGAGAACGATGGCAGTTTCCAAAATGTGTCGGTGCTATAGACGGCAAGCATGTGGTTATAAAAGCCCCACCGAATTCAGGTTCATCGTTTTTTAACTACAAGAAAACTTTTTCTGTAGTATTGATGGCCATAGCAAGTGCCAATTATCAACTGATTGCAGTCGACATTGGGTCATCAGGCAGATTTAGTGACGGGGGAATATTTGCTGATAGTCCTATTGGGCGAAGGTTAAAAACAAATTCGTTTAATTTTCCTGAACCTAGTCTCATGGAAAATTATAATGAATATAATTTTCCCTTCGTATTAGTCGGAGATGAGGCATTTCCGCTCATGGTAAATCTAATGAGACCATTTCCAAGACGATCTTTAAATAAAGAAAATCGTGTTTTTAATTATCGCTTGAGCAGAGCTAGACGAGTTATAGAAAATACTTTCGGTATATTGGCAGCAAGATTTCGAATCTATAAACGTCCATTGGAATGCAAATTGGAGAGTATAGATAGCATAATTAAAGCGACCTGTGTTCTACATAATTATTTAGGCACTAGGGAAGGTAGATCGCCTAATATAAATGAAGAACAATTAGGAAAAAGTTTGCCTGAAAATCAGTGGTTGCCATTAGCACATAGAGGTGTAAGAGCAACAGCTGAATCTTTTGCCATAAGGCAGAACATTTGTAACTACTTTAACTCTGACACAGGAAGGATTCCGTGGCAAGATAAAATTATGTAAATAACCAGGAGTAATAAAACAAATTGTCGTACGTTTTGTATTTATTTTAAGTATCCTGTACCAAATTTCTTGAATAAATGGTTCTTTTCGAGTTAAAATAAAGAATAAATAAAAATAAATATTAAAATTTAACACCCTATACCTTAGTAACCATTTACTTTAGGTAAGTATGGAATATAGATAAATAATATAGGTATACAGGGTGTTTTACGTAACCACACTACTGTAAACTACACCCCTACTCGCTTATTTTGAATGAAACAGCCTAATATTGTTACTTTTTTGGATTTCACATTTCACACTAGATTCTAAAAACTTTAATGTATCACACTTTTCTTTATCCAACTGTTTTTAAAATACAGGATGCCAAATAAATAATATAGTGACTTTTACGACTTTATGGGACTCTAGAGCTAATTCTGTTAAAAGATGGAGTGAAATAAAGTTCATTTTTCTATCTTAACTTTTTCGGACCAATCTGTGTGATTTTTTAATTTTGTGTTTAATTTTGTTTTTAATTTTTAATTCTGTGTGAATTTGTGTGATTTTAATTTTATTTATTTAAACTTACCGTCTGTTATATTGCACTTTTTTGAGACTTCTTCCCAGACAATATCACGTGCGTCTTGACTTTTATAGTTCTTTTCATCTACTTTCCATAGGCAAGGATTTAATCTCACAGTTTCAATGAATTGTTCCATTTTTATCGTAATTAATAAAAAAAAAACAAAACGAGTTTGCCCGTCTCCGCACAGCGTCAATCGAACACAAAGCGAAGTCATGCGGCCCCGCACGACATAGCTTGTCTCGCCGCACAGCGCCCCAGCTTTAGTGGACGGTACTTCATAAGAATGCATTGGCAACCCAGCACCTCTCAACGCCGCTCCACCCAGCACAGCACAGCACCGCTTTCGGTGGACGCCCGGCTTAAAGGATCAACAGCTTTCGCTTTTGGGGGGCGTGCCCTGCGCTTGGGCGAGCCACCAATCCCAGAGCGACCCAAACGTATAAATATAACCCACCTTTTGTCGTCCCGACAGTCGATTCCCATGCTCCGTAGGGGTGGTAAGATCAGTTCCTTTTGGGATCAGGTGCATCTGCTCCAGTTCCGGCTGTGAACCTAGCTCCGTTAATTAGGTGCAGGTGCACCGGGCTGAACCAAGATCGAACTATGCTTTTTATTTTTATGACCCTCTCCTATTTACTGTACTGACCCACCTTTTAGTGTTATAGTTAAAATCAATAAAAATAAAAGATTTTTAAATAATATTCACATAAGTTAGGTATTATTATTATTAACAAAAATTTTACATTCTAAATTCTATGTCTATGATTTCTATGTTCAATTATAATTAATCATCCTGTTATTCCTGTTAGGTAGGTATATATAATGTAATATGTATGAATTTATGAAAGCAAATAGCAAATAGTTCAAATCAAATACCCCTTTTAAGAATGTAAATGAATATTATTACTATGATACTATATACTTATACTTATTATACTATAATAACTTATATATTTCTGCTTGGCTTTGGTATTGATATCCCGATTCCCGAGAGGATCAAACCATTGAAATTGTATGTTTGGCTGTTTCGCTGTTCTGTTCGATAATCTGCGGTTAGATGGCGGTAACTGCACTGTAATCTTTTATGTAGGTGCTTGACGGATTCGTTTCGAACCGGTTCAAGATCTGACGTTACACTAACAAATCCGTAGTGCACCTACACCTGGGTAAAATTAGAAATATGAAAAAAATAATACATAGGGTGTTTCACTTAA
This sequence comes from Anthonomus grandis grandis, assembly GCF_022605725.1. Lineage (NCBI taxonomy): Eukaryota > Metazoa > Arthropoda > Insecta > Coleoptera > Curculionidae > Anthonomus > Anthonomus grandis. The sequence continues at coordinate 1,227,769 of NC_065562.1, read as the reverse complement.
AATAACAAAGATCTTGCCGGTTTTATATAAAATTTAATGTAATTTTTTATGTGGTGAACATCATTATAAGTTTTTAATTTAAATTGACACCCTGTAAAAATTATTATCAATTTTTAAGTCTACATTTTGTATTGCAGAATTTAACTCCAAATACACCACAATACTTTGAAAGATATGTCAAATGGATAGCCATTAAATATCTGCCCTTTAACTTTTTTGATGACGAGTCGACCAGGGATTTTTTCAAAGAGCTGCATGCACAAAATGATCCTCCCAGAAGGACCCTAATGAGAAAACATGTAATGGAAACTTTTTCACTAAAACAACAAAACGTATTAAAAACCTTAAAAGAAAATAGTTTCAATATTTCATTTACAATTAACGGATGGTCATTTATTAGTGGAAAATCATTTTATGGCATAACCGCTCACTTTATGGATAAAGATGCAATCTTTAGTATTGGATTTTGTACCCGCACGGAGAGCATACTGGCATGGATATCGCTAACATTTTTTATAAATCTTTAAATGATTATAATTTACTGGATAAAATAGAAGGCGTCACGGTAGATAATGCTTCAGTCAATACAAAATTTTTGGAAAAATTTTACGATGAAAATACGATCATGAAAAGAAATGGGAAAATGTTTAATGTAGAAGACCAGCATTTTAGATGTTTTGTTCACATCTTAAACTTGGCGTCCAGGATATTCTAAAACTTTTAAAGCAAGATGAAGACATAGAAGAAGAACTAGAAGATGATTTCGATGACTTTCAAACCGAAGATGATAAAATACATGAAAATATATGCCACCTATAACTAGGTTAAGAATATTGTTTAAGAAAATTAAATACTCTGAACAATTACAAAATAAACTTAAAATTTGTTGTGAAGCAAGCAATATTACTTACCTAAAAGTAACATTAGATATTTCGATTCGTTGGAATTCAACCTATGAAATGATTTTGTTAGGGTCAAAAATGAGAGCAGCTATTGACGCTTTGTGTTAAAATAATAAAGATTTAAATTGTTTTAAAATAAGTCAATCAAAATGGGATATGTTGGGTCTTGTACAAAAATATCTACGATGCTTTAAGTATTTAAGTACTATATTATCAGGAAATTCCTACCCTACCTTGCCACTTGTAATTATTGTCTTCAATATGCTAATCGACAAAATTGAAAAATTGCTGCTAGATCTGCAACAAAAAACTGAATGTTCGCCAAATAACGATATTTTTATAAAAAGTTTTATAGCAGGTAGGGATAAAATTCTGAAGCATTATTATAAGGCTAACTGGGTATATTGTGCTTCACTAATATTAGATCCCCGACACAAGAAAAATTTGCACTTGCCACTTACCGTTTGGGGTGAAGAAATGACGATAAGATCATATGAAAAATTTGAAGAAATCTATCGTGGCAAATATGCTCCAACTAAGCAAAATCCAATTGTCCAGCAGACCGAAGAAAATTCTAATTCGGATGAAGATATGGACATTGAATTCTTATTCAAGAAGGCAACGCCCCTCTCGGAGACGGATGAGTTTTGGAAGCAGGAGCTTAATGCTTACTTTTATTCAGAAAGAGCGCCAAAGGGGGAAAAACTATGGGATTGGTGGAAAAAAAAAGATTAATTATTCTCACATATCAAACATGGCCAGAGATCTTTTGAGTATCACTGCATCAAGCGTTCCTTCAAAACGCCTTTTTTCAAAAGCTGGCTTGGTTGTTACCAAACAACGGAATAGACTCAACTACTACCAATTCATGGTACACTTGTACATTAAAAGATTAACTAAATATTGACTACTAAAACTTAGCTTTTTATTGGGTATTTACAGCTTGACAAATATTAAATGAGCTGCGGGGCGTAGGTGAGACGGGAGGTAACTCCGCTCGTTCCGCGTGTGTTCAGTGGCGTGCGATATGATTTTACACGAACAAAATAATAGATGTAAATTACTTTTGTTTTATAGATTTTTCATACAAATTGATGTTAATAAATTATTACATGCATAATTTAACAAAGCGTATATTTTATACAAGGTGTTTGAAAGGTCGATGCGAAGTCTTAAAGATGTGATGTGAGCAGGTCATTTGGAGTCTTTTAAACCAAATAAACCTAAGTGCAAAGTCTTACCGTGTTCGAGATATTTGAGATTTTCGATTGTTATTTTTGATCATATACAGGGTGTTTGCAAGGTCGATACATTGTCCTGGGGATATAATATGTGAGGTCATTTAGAGTTTTTTAACGCGAAAATACCTTAGTAAAAAGTCTTACGGTTTTCGAGTGTTTTTATTTAATTAATTATTTATGATCAAATATTTCATATGCAAGTCTCAAATATCTCGAAAACAATAAGACTTTGTACTAAGGTATTTTTGGTTTAAAAGACTCTAAATGAGCTGCCCTATCATTTCTCCAAGAGTTTGCATCGACCTTCCAAACACCCTGTATAAAAAGACAAAATCTAATTACGAGTTACAAGCCTATCCTTTAAATAATTTATAAGTAATGATTTTCTTACAGTTTCGTTATTTGTGGGATACAGTTTTTAAAAATAGGGACAAATTTAAAATAATGTTAGATCAAAAAGAAAGATAGTTTACTAATTATAATATTTAAATCTTTTTATTTAAAAAAATTTATTAACGCAGAATTAAGTGAAAATAAACTTTAATTTGACCCTAAAAATATACGAGGCATGTCCAGAAAGTAAGTGTACTGAGCCTGTCACGGCGGTAGGGAATTGTTTTTTCCACATGTTGGCTGCACTGCCGCATAGCGTGATTTCTCCCCTCCACAACAAGACCGCTTCGAGGTCAGTACGTTGAGAACTATAGACGCAGCAACACGTTTAGTGAGAAATGTCAATCTAATCTCCCGCCAAGTGTGAAATACGCGGCGTTATCCGTTATCTCGTTTGGAAGGGATTAACTCCGGTTGAGGTTTGTAATGAGGTACAAACTGCATATGGTGATAAAGCTATGAATCGTACAAGTGTGTTCAAGTGGTGTCGCGAGTTTAAAAATGGTCGTACATCTGTGCATGATGATCAGAGGAGCGGAAGGCCTTCAATTGTGACTGAAGAAATTTTGGAAAAAATCGAAAATGCGATCCGTCACGATCGCAGATTGACCGTGGATGAATTTTCTGCAATGTTTCTCAAAAAAATTTATAACCTATAAAAATTTAGTACACTTATTTTCTGGACATGCCTCGTATATATATATATATATATATATATATATATATATATATATATATATCTAATATACAAAATATGCTGTTTTTATCATTTAGTTTCACAGTCACTACCATCAGTATCATTATCAGTTTCAAGGTCGCTATCACTTGATTCATCAGCATTGTCTAAAGTTATTACTAATGGTTCAATTTCCTCCATCATATAGTCTGTCTGCCAATATTTATGCATTTGTACAAAATCATAAAGCTCATATTTTCTTGCAGACGGATCATGAGTTATTCCTAAAAAAAACAATTTTTATACAAAATGAAATAAAATTATGACAGTGAGACTGCCGAACTAGTTTTATACTGCTCTGCGTGAGTTAAATAATTAAGAAATAACCGTACCTTTTTCTCTTAAACAATTTTTGCTAATTTTTCAGAAAAGCGAGTGAAAATAAAGTCTGAATTAATTTCTGTACGTAAAACTTCAACCGAAAATTAAAATATCTAAGAAGCAATATTTAGAAATGCGTATGCGTATGCAATACATCATTATAATATGTATTTTTTACAGTATGCAATAGGTAACTAAAGATATTTACCTTTTTTAGATAACCAATCAATCATATGCTGCTTAAGCGAAGATTTCGTAGGGGTCTTGTCTTTTTGCATCGAGTGATATGGGGCATTATCTAAAACGATTATGCTGTTTGCAGGTGTATTAGGTAGCAGCTTTTCTGTAAGCCATTTGGTAAAATTAGTTTGGTTCATTTGGCCATGAATCACCAGAGGTTTGTCCCGATTTAAATACTAAAGAAGCATTTTCCAAAAATTCATTGTTTGATCCCGCATGTACAACAATAAGACTGTAAATAAATGTATAAAATAAATATATTTTAGCATCAGAAAGTTATTTTTTCATCATTATTAAAGTTATGTTCACCAACTTACCAGTTGAACTAATGTTACTCGGAACTCCAAATATATCAGAACTTTGCCAACATTTTCTTACGGTCAGATCGTTATCCACCCACGTTTCATCCATATAAATAATATTGCGGTTCTCTTGGCGATATTTCCTAATAGCATGGATATATTTGTACCTCCAATGCAAAATGTGGGGTTTTTCCATTAATATTTTCCTTTTATTGTGACATTTTCGCCAAAAAAATCCACTAGCCTTTAAAATTTTTTCGAAGTGTTTCTATAGAGAAAAGAAAATGGGCTTTATCGGCATTTAGTTGATTTTTAATTTTTTTTAAAGTTGGGACTTGTTTTAGCTCTACATAAAATGTTTGTACTATTCTCCTAATCACACCAACGTCTACTTCAAAATTCGTGAGAACAGATGAGCGGATGCGGTGGTTACCGGAAGTTAGTAACATCCTATTGGGATTATTTATATTACGCTGTTCATCGAATTTTGTGAATCGAATTTTCACTAACCCCAGTGTACATGGAAGCTCGGCTTAATTTCCGTTTTAAAGGTAATTTAAAACAATTTGTAGAAGCCTCTCCATCGCAAACTCTATAGACATTTGCGATTACATCTCGCGTCTGACCATTCAAATGCTTTCCTTTTAAATGATTATTCATTTTAATCTCTAAATGAAAAATCTTAAAATTTTTTAGCAGATACACGAGGATAACAACTAATATAACATCAACAAAAAAAAAAAAATAATAAGAAACATTAACACACAAACAAAAACAAATTATTTAACACGCGCTATCTAAACCAACTTCTGCTTAAAAAGAGTGCCGCCGCTGTTCACCGTCTAACGATGTGATGACGCGCCCCAGCTCTGGCCGTTGCCATTGGAAACCTTCGTCCAAAATGTCCGCTTGCTCACAAATCAACCAATCACAAAAATGCGAGAGTGGCCAGACGACGCCCATTAACATTCCTTGGATCTGAATTTTAACATGTTGCCAATAGTATTGATTTTTAACTATTTTTTTGAATTTATCACATTTCATATAATGGTTTTACATTATTTAAATTGCAGAATATATTTTTGTTGTCTTTCTGATTTGATATTTCAGAGTTAAAGATTTTAAGTATTGTAAGTGTAATGGAATGACATGTAATTGTATTATTAATTTTAACTTCTTGAATCTTCCAGAATCGAAGATTTCTATATTAAAAAATAATATGACAACGTTGCTAAAATAATAGCTGCACCTTATAAATTCCTTTTATAGGCCAGCTTAAAATTGTTCAATATTATTTATGCCTTTTGGTATTTATTAGCAATTTGATTTAAACATTTTACGTACATAGATAAATTTCAACTAAATGTCTATTCTAATTAAGTTTATACTTATATCTTACTTATCATGTTATATTGTTTCTTAAATGTATTTATTTGTTGTTGCTGTTTATAAAATACATTTATTTAACGTAAACTGAATTTGTTTTCGTATTTTTAATATTTAAGTTTCAGAATTTATATTATTTCTTTATAAAGAGTGCAATGTAATAACTATATTGTACCTATTAAAATATTAAACATAAATTTGTGTATTTGTTTGGCTCTATATTTTTTTATTCTAAAATTTATAATTTATTATATTCACTTTATTCCATAATTAAGTAAGTATTTTATTATAAAGGGTATACACATTACACAGCCTTTGAAGCATGGCTTAGAAGGTTATATAGGAATACTTATTTTAAGACAAAAATTCCAATAATCGTATCGAACATATTACCTGTAGACGTCGACATTTTTCATAGACTTTTTTAACAGATAACAAAGTATCATTCGATTTTGTACGTACGAAAGATAGGTATTAGAAAACATAATATGAATGTAAATATATTATTAAATAGGAGCCTCTTTAAATAATAATTATAAAGCAAATTGCAAAATGTTGCAAAACCAAAACTCTAGGGAAAAATCGACACGTTGTGAGAGCCAGTTAAAGTCCAGTGCAACGATATATTAGAATGGTCACCCGTCAAAACACCAGCATTTTACTTCTCAAACAATGTAAATAGAAGGTGGATGACATTTTTTGGCAGGTGGAATGCTGGTGTTTTGACGGGTGACCATTCTAATATATCGTTGCACTGGACTTTACCATTTTTCGGAGTGTTTCGATAGAGTTTTGTAACAGTGACGCAACTGTTCCGGTGAATGCAGGTAATATTCTTAAATTTTTGGTAAATTCAAAAAATATAATAATATATGGTGTTTGTTTAAAATAAGAAAGCCCACACTAACATTTTTATGACACACATTGTATAAAAATGTTAAGTTGAAAAAAAAATGCGCAGCTAAAATAAAAACTTAAGATTTAAATAAACATACCCCTAAATTCTAAAGATATTTTTTCCAATCTACACACCACCTGTTACACAAATCGTAAGCCCATTATTATAATAATGGGGAAATAAAAAAAAATAATCAAAACCTATTCCGTGATTTTAATGACAATTTTACCAATTGCTGGAATCATTTTACATATATCGAGACGTCTCGTCTTGTCTCGAACATTTTTATCTCGTCTCGAAATTTGAGACAAAATACTTTCGAGACGAGATAAAATGGCTTCGAGATGAGACGAGACGTCTCGCGGCATCCCTAGCACTAGGCTGCACAAAATATTCCTCCTAGAAATTTCACTTAAATGCGCATTCCCCGCATTTCCCGAAATAATAAAGACTTATGCGGTCAGTCGCCAGGGAGCGCTGTAGTCATCGTAAAGTCTTAAGTTCGCCACTCAGTCCGCCATATTGATTATTTTCTTTGTTTACGTGTTTTGTTATTGTACGTTTTTACTCGTTTTAACCGAGATTATTAAGGAGTGGTGTTTTTTTAAAGGATTTAACTGCTTATTGAAAGTTACTTTTTGAGTGTTTGTTTACCGTTTTTTTGTGAGTTAAAGAATAGCCATGTAATTTGCTGGTGAAAAAAGACCTCAAAAAAAAATGTTGTGTACCGGGTTGCTCCAATAAAGATGGAAGCAACCAATTTGTTATAGTTTTAATGCAGTTCCAACAAGAAACATTGCAATAAAGCAGCTTATTGTTGATATCATAGAAAATTGCCAAGAAATTGAATTGGAAATTATAGCTACCGTGTGTGACCAGCGCAGTGGTAAACAGGCTGCTATTAATATGTTTCTCGAAGAAAGAAACAGAATGTTTTTTGAAAAAAATTAAGAAAATAGAAATTTTGGTTTTATGGTTAATAACCATGAATTATTGATACTCCCCACCTTTTTAAGGGTTTCAGAAATAATTTATTGACAAAAGATCTTCAATTTGAAATAAATAAAAAAAAGAGCATTGCAAAGTGGAGTTATTATGAATAATTTTATTTAATTGATGCTGACACTCCGAATAAAAGAGTCTGTCCAAAATTAACAGACCAACACATAATACCTGACAGAATGAATAAAATGAAGGTGAAATGTTGGTCTTTAGCCACCAAGTAGGATGCCTGATAAAAAAAAATACTGACATGGAGTAAGTAAATTGTTTGTTTTATCTTTATACAGACATATTTATTTTTATGATTTTTTTAAGAGGCGCAAGTCAATTTGGATCCTGAGGCAATGGGTACTGCTGAACTGACTCTATTTCTAGACCAGCTTTTTGATAGTATGAACTGCAGCCACAGTTCTGCACCTCCTGGTAAACCCTTAAAAGGAGGAGCATCATTCGATTCGAGCCACATAAAATTTTGGTACGAAAGTATTAATGTTTTAAAAACCATGAAATTTTATTGTGGCAAAAGAAAAAAATTTGTAAGTGTGCCTTCAGTAAGCAACTGCATAAAAACTTTTAAAGGTTTTATTTATCTTTCAAAGAAAATATTAGAAAAGTATCCAAAAAATATATTTTATTTAGAGTGTTTCAACAGGATGCACTAGAAAACTTTTTTGGGTGTATTAGAAATTATAGCGGGCGTGAAAATAATCCGAGTGCTTCTCATTTCTTAACGTCTTTTAAGGCGCTAATTGTAAATAATTTTATTTCCGCTCATTCACCAGGCTATTACTGTGAACAGGATGAAAGTGTTTACTTAGCAACTTAAATAATTTTTTTATGAAGCAAACTGTCCAAGATATGGAAGAATGTGCACTTGATATCACTGACGATATTGAGATTACAGCATTACAAAAGTAAAAAATAGTTAAATGTACACAGGTATACATATATATAGCAGGTTTTATAACAAAAAAATTGTTTTAAAAAATAAAATGTAATCTTTGCAAGCAAAAATTGTTGTATAGAGAACATGATGAGGACACAGATTTTATAACTGCAAGGCAGTATAAACATTCACATTTAATCAAACCTGGTACTTTTTTATCTTTCCTAATAAGTCAATCAATAGTTCGTTTGTTTTATCCAATTCCAAAGGTATGTCATTTGAAAAAAATTTCACTTTTGCTCCAAAAAATATTACTAGAACAACATCTTCATTTTAAATTAATTAATAATCCATGTCATTTAAATAATGATATTACACTTATCAAAATAATTATTAGATGTTGCCTTTTCTTTGGTGCAAACAAGTCAATAATATAATAAAAGGAAAAGATTCAAAATTAATTAAATTTATTAGAATGAAACCTAATGTGGCTCTGATTGACGCTGTAAAAATGCAAGCCTACAAAAAGTTTCAAAAGAAAAGGAAACTAAAAAAAGAATAGTTGTCCAATTCATATTTATTTCATCTGTTAAAAAGCAAAAAATGTTGATGAAACTTATTTAGATACTTGGTTTTACAAAATATTTCATTTCCTAGCTTCTTATAAAAATGTCGTATAATAGTATTTCTATCTTTTGGGTTAATTTATAATACACTGCTTTCATTTAAAACTACCTTTAAACATTGAACATACCTTTTATAAATGTTCTTATGCCGGATTTTATAAAATCGGCTTACCTCTGCCCAGAGAGTTAATCCACTGATAGATGCATAATGTGCCGTTTTATAAGCTAGAGTTTGGGTTAACTCTATCCTGCCATTCGGCTTGGGGAAAATCTAGCGTTAACCCGTTGCTGTAATATCGTGATTTATCTGCAACAAAACCTCTCATATTTGTTGTCAAGGTCAAAAAAGAATTATTTTCAATTTGAAAAAAAATATTTTTTAAACAATTTAGGTTTTTTTAATATTAAGATTCGAATAATTTGGTAAAATGTTTAAAAATGTCATAATTAAAATTGTCATAATAAGGTGATGTGCGTCAATGTGATGTATCATTTTCAAAATTTTAGCTGTCATTTTGTATTTTGATCCGAGAGTTAACTTGTGGGGAAACTCGGGATAACCCGACTTTATAAAATCGGCCGTTAGTGGGATTATTTGGTCATTATGATTTTACCAATCCTTTATTTTTCTAAAGAAAAGCCATCTATAGGCCAATCTACTTTATCCTAACTAATTTACAGAAAAAAAGGCTTTTTAAATTTGTTGGATATAATTATAAATGGCCAAGTAAGCACTTTTAAAAATAAAATGTACAAATATTTAAAATTCATTTGTAAGAATGTTTTGTAAATTGTTTATTAATAGTAGTTTTGTTAATAAACTAAGTATGTAACTAACTATAAGTATTTTTTAGTAAGGTATATAATAAGTAAATCTTGTTTTGGTAATAAACTTTTAAAACAACAATGTATTTGTGTTTTTTTTTTGTACCTACTACTGTTTCTGTATGATAATTTTTACTTTAGAGTTACTAATATGTATGATTTGCAATTTTTTTGTCGTAACAGAAAAATTGCAAATAAATTTACATATTTGATAACTTTAAAGTAAAAATTATCAGAAAAGCAAAAATAACACCACTTTTAAATTTCCGCGCCCGCCATAAAGCAACGTAGTGGTGCGGTCAGTCAAAAGGTAGCGCTGTAATCAGTCCAATTCTTGAACGTTTGAGAGTTTCTTCTAGGGGGCATATTTTGTGCTAGGCTGTGGCACTTACGTCTGGGGAGTAGATGGTTACAAAAATTTAAACAGGCGGGGCTGCCAGTTTTCTATTTGCTTGCCATTTACGCGGTAGATTGTAGGTTATGTTTTTATTTTAGTTTGATGTTTTATTAAAATAACATGATATTGCATTTTTCAATAAAATTGAATGAATAATATTCAAACGTTTGCAATTTTCTGTCGTGCAGTGATTTTTTGGTGATATTCTTCATTGCAGTTGAACATTTTACCGTTGTTTTTTTGTAAAAGTTAAAAGGAGCCAGCCAATTAAGGTAAAACTAAAATTGTTCATTGCTACTGTTTGTCCATACTTAAAACCACTTTTTACCTTTTAGTCATGGAGAGTGATGAACAAATCTCAATTCCAGTTAATAAAAAAAGAAAACGCAAGTCCTATAAATATCCTTCAAATTATAATTTCAGTTGTGAATGTGGAAGAAATTTTTTTCTAAAAAAGCATTTTAAGGCGCATAGAAAAAAAGTTCATAATGAGTACGAGTAATGACCTTAACAGTACATCACCTACCTCAACACAAACACTGGGTGTTCTGGCAAATACAAAAAATAAGAACCCATGGCTATTGTCGATAATAAGGATAGTAATTTCTTCAATTTTTCCTTTAAAGTTCCTTAATTTAACAATATTTTATTATAATTCACACTTACTTACATGTGGATAATCACATCTAGAGCAATTATTTGGACAAAAACTCCCTTTTAACCAAAAAAATAATGATATTTTGTTTGATTGTAAATATTCTCGGGCAGCCATGATGAAAACGTGTCGATTGTTATTTATTATTTCTACGGTACGACAGTCGACTCTCATTCAGCGCGGCCAGATTGGGCGATTTACAAAATCAATTGGGCGATCAAGTAATTACAAAACTTAGATATGTAGTATTTAATTTTAAAATTTGAATTTCGCGCCTTTAGATATAACGTCATATGTGTTGACAGTTATTACGTTTTATTAGGTTGGTATAAGTGATTGACAGATAGATTATGACGTGACTCGATTATGGCGAGAAGCATTAATTTATGTATTTTTAAAATTATGGATTTATTAGTTAAGTTTTAATTTGTGTATTAGTTTAACTGAATAAAAGGCCATTCTACAGTTCAGGTGTGGGGTAAGATAAAATCTACCGGTCAAGCGACGACGGTATCATGGATAAAGGCAGCGCAAGAGAAAACAATTCCCAGAATGAAGACGATTCTGAGAATTACATAACACAAAATCTTCCAAATCAAGGTATTAGTGAGATTGGCGGTGAAAATGTGCATGCAATTGCGATGGATGACATAGTGCAGGCTACTGTTCGCGCTATTATGTCGTATGAGCGCGTCAGACAGCAAAATGGTATTCGATTGTCACAACCTGGACCTCATGAAACTTCCCCTACTTCTCATAAACAATTTTCAAATGCTGAGATTGCTAGTTTGTTGCCTAAATTTGCTGGTTTTGGTCAAGACATAGAAGTTTGGCTGCAGAGAGTGGATGCCGTCAAGAATACTTATGATGTACCCCTTCAAGTGATGACTCTTATTGCTGTTGGCAAATTTGTGGGTCAAGCAAAGTCCTGGTTTCACTCGAAAAATGATTTAGTGATTATGGCATGGGATGATGAGAAAGTTTGAAGGCAGGAAATGGAAATGAGGAGAGAAGTTTTCCACTTATTTCCATGAAAAAGTTTTATTGGGCAATAATATGGGTATTTCAGAAGAGGATTTAATTTAATATATTATTGATGGTTTTACCAATGAGACATTACAGTCCCAAGCACGCATGAAAGACTTCCACACACTTGATGAGTTGCTACGCATTATGTGTAATGTTAATATTATAGAAAGGAGCAACCCAACCCAAGGTCAAGGTAATATCAGTTCTAGAGACAGCCTCAACCAGTCTCGCCCAAATCCAAATCCCCATCCTAGACCTGCCAAGAAATGCTTTAACTGTTTTGATGTTGGCCATTATGCTGATATGTGTCCCAAGCCTAGAAGAGAGAAAGGTTCCTGTTTCAACTGTGGCAAGCAAGACCACCAAGTAAAGAACTGCCCGCAGAAGAGGAGCAGCAGAGTGGCTCCAGCAGACTCGACAACAAATACTGCTATGGTTATTGGTGAACAGGCAGTGTTAGAGCCATTTAGAGTTCCTGTTCAGAAGAGCCCTCTTGTCCAAGCCCCTACCGAGAAGCTAAGACTTCAACCAACAGAAATTGAGGTACCTTCGAAACATAATTACTATAGAGTTAATTTGTCTTTTATGTATGAACTAAATTCTTTGTCAAGTAACATTAATATTGAAGCAATGTTAGATACTGATAGTTCTATAAGTCTCATAAAGCAACAATTTTTACCTAGTGCATGTATAGCTAAGAGTGGTTGCTACAAAAATCAATATTATGGCATAAATGGGTCAAGTTCAGATATTATAGGTACTTTTAATGGTAAGGTCATATTTAATAGTTTATGTGTACCCATTACATTTTATGTTGTCTCGGATGAAACAATGTGTTTCCCAGGTATTGTTGGAAGAGATTTTGCCTCATTGCAAAATCTAAAGATCACTTTTGATAGTGAGAGACTATGTGTGGACTATAGGGAAATAAATAAAAAAATTGTTAGGAATCATTACCCAATACCTTTAATTGAAGACCAGATTGATATGCTAAAGAATAAAAAATATTTTACCTCTCTTGATTTAAAAAACTCTTTTCATCAAGGGAAAATGGCTGACGATTCTATTAAATTTACTAGTTTTATTTGTCCCTTAGGCCAATTTGAATATTTAAAAATGCCATTTGGTTTGACTAATTCACCAGCTGCGTTCATGAAGTTTATAAGTAAAATTTTTAAAAATTTGATTTATAAAGGAAAAATACTAATTTATATTGATGATCTTTTAATTGCAACAGATGACATTGATAGCCATTTAGCAATTTTGTCAAAAGTCTTGTTTTTGCTGACACAAAATTTGTTAGAGTTAAGAATTAGTAAATGCTCTTTTTTGCAGGAAGAAATCTTATATTTAGGTTATCTATATTTTTTATCTTATATTTTATACAAAACAAATCAATTTGGTATAAGTCCAAACCCCCAGAATGTTAAAGCTTTGTTAGATTACCCAGTACCAAATTGCATTAAAAAGGTACAACAATTTCTTGGTTTAGCTTCTTATTTCAGAAGATTTATCCCTTCTTTTTCCATAATTGCAAAACCACTTTATGACTTATTTATTTTTATTTTATTTATTTAAAGCAGTACAGCCCAACAGTATATCCATTTAATGGGCAATATAAATTACATACCTATATATATGTCATTATAAATGTTCAAAATATAAAGATAAACTAAGTCTAAATAGCTTATAAGTACCTAAAAAATTATTTTAAGAGAAAAAAAGAAAAAAAAAAACACAAAAACAAGAATTTCAGAGAGAGAGGAAAGAGAAAAAAAAACAAAAATATCATTTCAACCCGAAATATAAATCATCTAAGCATACTAAATAGAGTACCATAACAAATGCGATACGTAAACTTTAGAATACCAAGTCGCGAATATAAGTTCATTAAGAAGAAACAACTCTGTAAAAACTTTAATTAAATTATTACGTGAGCAAACAAATAGATCACAGAATGGCGTTATTTTGTTTGAATTGTCTGACATTACGTATAAGGGTGAACTTAACATTACATTTGTCCTGGCCCCTGGGCAATAAAATAAGTTTGTGTTTCTTGAGTTGAGACGCGGCACAGAAAAATTTAGATTCTCTAGTAGCTCAGGACAATCAACTTTCCCATGCAATATCTTATGCACCAACAAGACCGACGATCTATTTCTTCTAATTTCAAGAGGTTCCACGGAAAAGCGAGTTAGGAGAGTTTCGTAAGAGATTCCCTGAGGAGGATAAAATCCGTCAGCCTTAAAGGAAAGATACTTTAAAAATTTTCTCTGTATTTTTTCGATAGAATATTTATGAACCTGGTAGTAAGGGTTCCACACTATAGAAGCATATTCCAATTTAGAACGTAAAAGAGCAAAATATAAGTTTTTTAAGGCTTCTATGTTACTGAAACCCCGACAGTTTCGCACAATAAATCCAAAGACTCTACTAGCACTGTTTAATATATTATCTATCTGGTCCACAAAGGTAAGCTTATTATCAATTACCACACCCAAGTTTTGTGGAAAGGGTGTAATCGAATTCGATTACATTTTTCCTTCTAGAAAAGGACACCACCTTACACTTAGACACATTTAGATTTAACCTGTTTTCATCACACCACAAATCGTTCTGCAAAGACATGCAATCAGTAGTATTGGTTACAGAAGGATAGATTTTTAGATCATCAGCAAATAAGAGCTTTTGTTGATCTAGTTTATCACTTAAGTCATTGATAAATAAGAGAAAAAATAATGGACCTAAATTTGACCCTTGGGGAACCCCCGATGACGCAGTATATTTATAGGAACAGAAACCCCGTTGACAGACATATTGCTTTCTATTTAAGAGATAGCTCTTAAAAAGGATCAAGGAATCCGATAGAAAACCAAAACTATGAAGTTTATTTAAGAGTATATTATGATCCAAGCGATCAAAAGCCTTTGAAAAATCTAGATAAATTACATCAACTTGGCTCTGGCTATCCAAGGCATTCGCAATAAATTGAGTGACAATTGTTAAGTTTGTAACAGTGGACCTTCCCGGTAAAAAGCCATGCTGATGTAGAGACAATTTATTAGAGACTAAAAACTGGATTCGTAAATAAAGTATTTTCTCAAAGACCTTTGAAAAGTTACACAAGATAGAAATTGGTCTATAGTTTTCGATATGCTCACGATCACCACCCTTAAAGACAGGACATACTCGTGCTTCTTTCCATGTCATAGGATATTCTTTTTTGTTTAAACAGAGATTAGATAAAATTTCCAACGAGCGTACCATAGCATATCGACAATCTTTAATTAAAAATACTGGGATGCCGTCCGGGCCAGCCGTAAATTTATTTTCCAGCGAAGCGTAGCAGCGAGGATCTCGTGTTGGGTTACCGGGGTGATGCGAAAATAGTCAAAGACGACTACTGCTGCTGTAGCATCTATCGTCGGTGTTGCAGCTGCACCGGAGCATAGAAAAACAGAATTAAAATAATGTGCAAAACTGTCGACTATTTCTTGGGGATTATTGAGGTTCTTGTCCCTATAACGCATGATGCCTGGAATAGTTGACGTCCTATTTTTATTATGAACAAAGTTCCAAAAACGACTAGAGTCAGTTAAAATATTTTCCTCAGAACTTGTTATATAAGACTTATAGGCTGTTTTTAGTTGCATTTTCACTACCGTTCTGATCCTACAAAATTCCTCTCTGTAAAACAATATATTCGTCAACTTAAATTTTTTGTGCATCTTAGCTTTATATTTAATATTTTTAATAATTTCGCTGGTATACCAACATGGATATTGGTGTTTGTAAATTACGCGTAGGGGAACGTGTTTATCAAAGATTTTAAAGAGTGTGTCGTTATATTCTTTTATGGCTAGATTAACATCACCAATATTGTTTAGAAAATTCCAATTGGTGTTAAGTATATCATTATAAAGAGTAGGAAAATTTGCTTTTTTAAAGTTAAATGATTTTTGATTAGTACGTTCCTTAAATGCTACATTAGCTTTACACAAACTCATATCATTAATGACCAGAGCTGGATGGTATACGTCCTCAGCTATTAAAGTCAAATTATCCCTTGCGACTTGGCATTCAAAGTTGCAAGAAACTAAATCCAATAACCTATTTGATTGATTAAGAACATTATTACATTGTTTAAGTTCAAAATATTGCAAAAAAGCATTAACAGCAACGGATTTTCTATCGCACACATCATTAATATACCTAGGTACATTAAAATCACCCACAATAAGGAACTGGTCACATATATCAATTTGTAACAATGTTTCAAAAAAAAAGTTCAAAATCATCGTCTGTTACTGAAGGTGGCACATATAGAACAAGAACAAACAATGATTTATAAGAAATCGAACATTTACAAACAAGAAAGTCTATATTCGGAAATAGATCTGAGATATGTGAAGTATCAACTGTTAAACAAGTAATGGGATTTTTAACTGCCAATAGTACTCCACCTCCACGACTCAGATTTACGCGACGGAAATCGCGATCTTTTCTCCGCACCTCGTATTCTGCTGGAAACAGTTCGCAGCAATTTGTGTCCTCACTAAGCCAAGTCTCTGTTAATGCTACAAGGTCATATTCACAATCACTTATTAAAGAAAAAAAAGTGTCGAATTTCGTTTTAAGTCCACGTACATTCTGATAATAACATGTTGGTGTTGGTGTGTTATTCTCAAACCTGTTGGGCTGCTTTAGTTTTTTGAACGAAAGTTGTATCTCTTATTTACTGGTTTAGGCGGGGGTAATAGCTGTTGGACCGGAGCATTATTTCCATCTGAAGATGTGATAGGAAAAGTGGGTCTACTATTCACAAGTGTTGAGTTAAGGGATTCGCTGCTACTTGATGTTCCAGGAGTTTGTGGTGCGAGTTTTAGCAGGTCATCTAAATACCTAAATAGTCTTTTCTTAGTCTTACTGAATGTCCCTGACTCTGTGCTGATTTTTTATAGAAAAGTAATTTCTTTTTCAGTTAAAGGAGTTCATTAGGCAAGTCTTCCGAGAGGGCGTATTGACTATCTTTTAATTTATAAGCATTTTTCCGTGCATCACGGGCAACATGGCTGGCTAGAAATTTAATTAAAATTGGTCTGATCTTACCACTTGCCTTCTGTCCAATGCGATATGCCTCATCGATATCTTGAGAGCCAATACTAACTTATGAATGACTTGCTTCGAAAAGAAAATAAATTTGAGTTTTGTTCAAAACACCTTGAGTCATTTAATATTTTAAAATCCAAGTTAGTTGAAGCACCTGTTTTAGCCATATTTTCCCCATTATTAGAGACTGAACTGCATTGTGATGCAAGCTCGATAGGTTACGGTGCAATTCTGTTGCAAAAACAACAAAATAATTTGTTTCAGCCTGTATTTTATTTTAGTAAACGAACTACTGAACTAGAATCTAAAATGCACAGCTATGAACTTGAAATGTTGGCAATAATTAACGCGTTAGAGAGGTTTAGAGTTTATCTGCAAGGTTTACCTATATTTAAAATTGTGACGGATTGCAATTCGATTAAAATGGCTTTGAACAAAAAAGAAATTAATAGACGAATTAATCGTTGGGCATTAACTTTACAAAATTATAACTATGTTTTAGAGCATAGAGAGGGAAATCGTATGAAGCACGTAGATGCGCTTTCTCGTGCCAATAGTGTCTTAATTCTTGAAGAGAATACCTTCGAACAAAATCTTTCGATCGCCCAGAGTTTAGATGAAGATATTAAATTAATTAAAGAAAAACTTTTAGTTTCAGAAGATAAGAATTTTGAACTTCGTAATGGATTAGTGTATAAAAAATTTAAGGATAGAACTAAAACTCTTTTCTATGTTCCGAAGTCTATGGAAAACAAAGTTATTTATAATTGCCATGATAGTATAGGACATGTAGGAATCAATAAAACCACTGAGTATTTGAGTAGAGTTTATTGGTTCCCTAATTTTCAGGTGAAGATAAAAGATTATATTGAAAATTGTCTTAAGTGTATTTCTTATTCTTTAGTCCGTAAAAGCGAAGGTGTGTTACATAATATCCCTAAAGATAATAAACCCTTCCAAACCCTCCATATTGACCATTATGGTCCCTTAGAAAAGTCTCCAGGTGGTAAAAAATATATCTTTGAGATTATAGATGGTTTTACAAAATTTGTTAAGCTCTATGATGTAAAGTCCACTAAAACTATAGAAGTAATTCATAAACTAGAAGATTATTTCCGGGTTTATAGTCGCCCTTTAAGAATTGTATCTGATCGTGGTTCCGCGTTTACTCCTAATGAATTTTCTGACTTTTTAAAAGAAAATAATATTGAGTATGTTAAAATTGCTACAGGTTCTCCTAAATCGAATGGTCAGATTGACAGAATAAATCGTGATTTAACCCCTATGTTAGCTAAATTAGCAGAACTTAAAAATAAATGGTGTAAGTTTCTTCCAGAAGTTGAATTCGCGATAAACAATACTTGTTGTCGATCAATTGGGACAACACCTTCAATGTTACTATTTGGTATTAATCAGAGGGATCCAAATGATGATATTCGATCATTTTTAGACAGCGACATTAATTCTGATAGAGATTTAAATCAAATTAGACAAGATGCTATGGAACAAAATTCTAAAGTGCAAGCATATAATAAACAATATTTTGACAAAAAACATAAGCAACCCTATAATTATAAAGTTGGCGATTATGTAATGATAAAAAATATAGATGTTAGTCCAGGCATAAACAAAAAACTTATTCCAAAGTTTCGAGGGCCATATGAAATTAAGAAGGTTTTAGAGAATGATAGGTATTTAATAACTGATGTTGAAAATTTCCAGTTAACTCAAAGGCCCTTCGAAGGTGTTTGTAATCCAGATAACATGAAATTGTGGTAGCATTGATATTATGATTAAGTTTGACGCAATTGCCTATTATGCCTTAATATTTATGACTTCTAATTTTATGTACTTATCTGATTTATGATTATGCTATTTCCATTGATGATTATGAATTTCCAATTATGAGATTATTATAAGTAATATTCCATTATGTTATGCATTATTCATATATTTAAGAATATATGTGAGATTATGTTATGAGAAATTATGTATTATTATATAGATTATGGCATCTTTGACTTATGTATAAGGTTTAATTTTTATGTACTCTCTATTTCTAATTGTTAAGATCGGGTCGATCTTTAGTCAGGTTAGGCCGAAACTGTAGTATTTAATTTTAAAATTTGAATTTCGCGCCTTTAGATATAACGTCATATGTGTTGACAGTTATTACGTTTTGTTAGGTTGGTATAAGTGATTGACAGATAGATTATGACGTGACTCGATTATGGCGAGACGCATTAATTTATGTATTTTTAAAATTATGGATTTATTAGTTGAGTTTTAATTTGTGTATTAGTTTAACTGAATAAAAGGCCATTCTACAGATAAGCAATAATTTTTCTAAAAAACGGATCCGTTTGTAGACCGTTCGATAATAATTACTATGAGTTGTTCGTACATCCGCGACTAACTAATTTTCCGCTGCGTTGCGTTTTCTCTGCCGTGGAGTGTGGACCCGCTCTTACAACTTTCTGTTGACACTTTTGACAGTTTCCGCTCTTGTCAATACTGTCAATCAATACTTGTCAATATGCGATTTCTTCGATTATTTATAAAAATAAAATTATTTATATAATATGGGGAAATGGGCGAAATATGAAAAAAAACACAAAAACGAATGGGAACGAGAACATTTATTTCAAGGTAAGCAGGTAACCAGGTATCTAACTAAAATTTAACACAAAATAATCCTAAAGAAATAAAAATGGTATAAGGGTTCTATCTGGGTGTTCTGTGTTCGGCGGTTTTGTTTGTGCTCTCTTGTGGTGGTAAGGCAAATAGTAACTTTTAATTTTATTAATTATTGCTAGATTGGTGGGCAAATGTTTAGTCAACGGTTTATGGTATATGATTATTTGGGATGCTTTTGATACATAATACCATTGTTTAAATAAACGTATCAGACAACGATGATACATTAATATATAGTGGTTGGTGTGGTAATGGTAGAAATAGAACATTGTTGTTATTATAGCTTGGCTCACAATTAATCCCAATCCCAACGCAAATGCTTCCAGCTATTGTAAATTGTGCGAAATTGGATTGAGGGCTCACAAATCTGACCTGGAAAAACATGCAAATACCACTAATCACAAACAGCAAGCCTGCAAGATAGATAAACGTCAATTACCCCTATCAAATTTTGGTATCTAGATGTAGTTCCTGCTATGCATTTTTTTAAATTTACATAAATTTTTTAGGTATATCTGTAGCGAACAACTCAATTAAAAGAAAAGAAATAATACTAGCTTGTTATATAGCTACTCACACAACTATTCATTTATTTATTTATTTATTTATTTATTTATTTATTTATTACAAGTTCAGGTTGCAAACAGTACACAAGTACCAAAAAAGCATCCACTGTGTATATATAACAAACTTATGATAGGTTTACCAAATATTGTCTTAAATTTACATGTTACGTGTGTAGATACAATCAAAAAGAAAAGGGAAATTTAGATGAATACACTAATGAGATTAAATAGAGCGTAAATAATTACAAGTTCTGAATTAAATAAACAAAAATAAAATTATTCTATCTTTTTTAAAAAATAGGTTTTTAATTGGCGTTTGTAGGATCCTATCGGCGTTCTAAAAATATCCGAATTCAGAAAATTGTTGTAAAAATTAAAAACATTTTGAATTCTAGAAAGTGGAGAGTTCTGTCCTACGTTGGTTCGATAAAAATCAGCTGCAAACAAGTCTCGGTTTCTTGCATTTTGCCTTGGTATCCGTATATTAATGTGAGATAGAAGATAATGTAAATCGACGTGACAATTTACTATTTTGTAAAGCATAAAAAGAACTGTGATATTTCTTCTGTATTCAAGAGTTAAAAATTTAAATTTGGCTCGTATAATGGTATAATTATGGTTATTTATTGGCATATTGGTCTTAAATCCTAGATATTTTAGAAACCTATTTTGTACCCGCTCTAGGCGCTTAATGTCTACATTGTACTTCGGATTCCATATTACTGAGGCAAAAGAAAGTTTACTGAGGACAAAAGCATTATATAAAGAGATAATTGAATTTGGGTTTTTAAAATCCGTTGAATTTCTTTTTATGAAACCAGCCATCTTATTGGACTCGCATATCACTCGCTCAATATGAGATTTAAAAGTCCATTTTTCATCCAGGATTACTCCCAGATCTCTAATCTCTACAACTCGTTTCAGATTACTGCTGTTTATAGAGTAAGGCGATATTATTTTGGTAATATTTTTAGTAAAAGAAATACAAAAGCACTTTGCAGAATTTAGAAAGAGACGATTTTTCTGACAGTATTGTTCAAGGCGCAAAAGGTCTTGTTGGATTTTAAGGCAGTCATCCATGGTCTCGATTTTCAAGTAGATTTTCAAATCATCTGCAAAAAGTAATATTTTACAGTGTTTAAAACATTTTTTTATTGAATTTATATATATTATAAAAAACAACGGACCCAGGTGACTGCCTTGCGGTACACCTGATGTTATGTCAAACCACTCGGATTTATGGCCATCAATAGTTACTCTACTTTTTCTACCTGTATTATAGGAACAGGATAATCTAATTATAGCAGGATCAACATCGACTTCTTCAAGCCTTTGTATTAATATTTCAGGATCAATTTTGTCGAATGCTTTACTGAAGTCGGTATATATCACATCCACTTGACCTTTGTTATCTATTGTTTTAGTGACAAATTCTGAAAAGCATAGTAGATTTGTTTCAAGAGATCTTTTAGGGTAAAAACCATGCTGTTCTTGAATAATTTTATGTTTTACACTCGGAAAAATTGTGTCGTACATAATTTTTTCCAGGATTTTGCCAAAAATGCATAACTTGCTAATGGGCCGATAGTTTGTCACGTCCTCCCTATCACCATTTTTAAAAATTGGTGAAATTTCACTTAATTTCCATTTTTGAGGAAAAACTCCTGATCTTAACGACTTATTGAATATAATGCCTAGTGGCTTGACCAAGCTATTTGCGCAGTTCCTTACCAAGATAGGTGGAATATTATCTGGCCCAGGACTTTTATTTACATCTAAATTTTTACATATCTCAAGGATTTTATTTTCTGAAATTTCGTATATTTTAATATTACTTTTATTAAAAACAACTGGATTTGATGTATTATAAACACTCTTAAAAGATTGAGCAAACAAATTGCTTACATCCCTGCCACCTTTTGCAGAAATATTACCTAATTTTACGGCGTGTGGAATAGACACATTGTTTTTTCTCTTATTGCCAACAAAACCCCAAAATTTCTTTGTATTTTCCAAAATGTTGGATTCTATGCTATTTATATACTCCTTATAGTCATTTTTTATCATTTGTTTAGATAGGGTTCTAAGCTCACAAAATCGATCGTATGATGCTCGATCACTGTATATTTTATATTTTTTATGGAGTTTGTTTTTTTCTTTTATTACTGCGATTGTTTCGAAACGAAAATAGATAGGAAAGTTGCCTTTAACTCTACGCACCGGAACTAATTTTTCTATAATTAGTTCTATTTTATGATAAAACTGGTCCACCAAGACATCTACGTGAGCGCCCGTTAAACATTGACTCCAATTGATTTCTGATAAGGATTGATTTATGTTATCGAAATTAGCTTTTTTAAAGTTATATATTTTATTATTTGAGGCTCGGAGAGGTCTCATGCAAGAAACTGACCAAGCAAATTCAATTGCTTTATGGTTAGCATTTTCTTTAACTAAACAGCTAAGAGATTGTTGTAGATTACTTACTAAGCCTCTATTACAAAGAACTAAATCTAGTATTTTACTTTTATAATTTTTCAAAAAATTATATTGTTTAAATTCAAGATAAGAAAACATGTCAAGAACTTCCGAAAACTTGTTCCCAGATTGGACTGACTCAAAGAACGATTCATTAATAATTGTACGCCAACTTACCGTTGACATGTTAAAATCTCCAACGATCAGGACAGAACTACTCTGCAATACATTTTCAAACCTAACCAAACCGCTTATAAAAGTTGTCATTGAATAATCACATCCAGGTGGAATATAGACACAACACACTAATACGTTCTCTCCAGTGTTGGATTTGATTGAGACCCAAATATCTTCACACTCCAGCTCTAGATCATATCGTCGGTTGGACTCCAGTGTTGATTTAACCGCCACTAGGCATCCTCCTCCATCCTTCTTCTTTGAGCTTGTTGTCTCTCGATCCCGGCGATATACCAAGTAACTGTCGCTAAAAATCGGAGCATTGACCACCTAACAGATGTTATTAACAGCTTTACCTTTACTTTTCATCAACAGTCAAGTTCATCTAGGTCTCAACCACCACAAGAGGCTTTAAATCTTCACCGGACAAAATGTTCAGCCATTATCAAAAATGTGATAGCTCCATCGTTACTGGATGAATTAATTCAAGATGTGGGACTTTCTCCATTTTCTATTATTGTTGATGAATCAACTGATGTGTCTACTGACAAATTATTGGCCATAATGATAAAGTTTTATTCTCAAAAAAGAAATGATGTTGTTACACATTTTCTAACATTTATTAGTGTAGTTGACACTACTCAGGTTTTGTTTGAAAAAGTTTGTGAATTTTTTGAATTGATTAAATTACGTACCGATGGGGGATCTAATTTATGTCGAAAACATCATTCGCTTTTTACTCTCTTAAAAACTAAATTTGAATTAAATAATTTAGTACTTGTAAAATGCATATGTCATAGCCTACATATCTGTGCTTCGAAGGCCTCAGAAGTATTTGCGGATGAAGTTGATTGTTTACTTAGGGAAACGTATAATTGGTTTAAGAGCATCCATCAGCACGTGACCAACTCGGATTTCAAAATATAGGCGATTTTTCGGCTTAAGGGCCCCATAGACTTCGTTCAATTCGCGCGAATTGGGCCGTACGGGCATGCACGAACGTACCAAGTAGGCAGTGTGTGGAGAGAAAAACGGCGCGGTTTAATGTTCGTGTAAAATCTGTTTCAGTTGATTTTCTGTACGTACCGACAAGAGTGTACGTTCCTCAAACACAGTGTGTGCGCTGCTCCGTCCTCCTTTCAGGCACGCAGTTCATAGTACATAGCCGCACTAAATAGATAGCAACTATTGCGATGACTTCCAAGGAATTTTTAAGTGATTTTATTAATATGTATAGGGACTTTCCATGCCTGTGGAAAATTAAATCCAAAGATTACCACAACCGTCAATTGAAAAATAAAGCATATGAAGAGTTAGTAAATAAATTAAAAGAAGTGGACGAAAATGCGTCAAGAGAAACTGTTATAAAAAAAATAGACTCTCTGCGAGGCAGTTTCCGTAGGGAGCTAAAAAAGATGAAATTATCTCAAAGAAGCGGCGCGGGTGCAGAAGAGGTTTACAAACCCCATCTATGGTATTTTAATATGATGCTATTTTTAATGGACCAAGAAATGCCTCGAGATAGCATATCGAACATGGATGATAGTAGTAGCGAGAACGGCAAGGTAAGAAAACAAACCTTCAACACCTCTAACGACCGGATTTATATGTAGTATAAAACTGCAAAATATAATATATTATGTTTTTTTGTTTTTCACGCTGCAAAATAGGCGCAATATGGATTTTATATGCATGTATTTCCTTACAAAATCTAAGTGCTGTAGAATCACAAGATACTTTCGGCAGTCGGCACGGTGATTAAACCCGAGCAAGGACTATACTTGACGTGCCGAAAAGATTCACTAATCAAGTAAATTAAAAATGCTATAAATGCATAAAAATAATCTACTATTATTTTTTTTAGACAAGCAGATTTAGCCCGAGCCTTTCCATCTTCATAATTATTATAAGTGATAAATGTACAAATCGTATTTACCTATACGCTTTGGGCTTTGGGGAATTACCGATATGCTTTGTAATTTTTATAATTTGTCAACCGTTGTCAAATTTCCATAAAAATAATAAAATAAATGTGATAATCAAAATTAAAGAGAGACCATTTTTTTATGTTTGAAAGTATGTAAGTATGTATTTTGTAAATACATATAAATCCGGTTTTTACCTCTAATTATTAATATTATAAGGAGATAAAATCTGTTTAAATATAAACAGAAAAAATATCTATAATAATTATTAGAACATAATATATTTTAAACATACATTATAAATGGCATATTTTTTTAAATTACTTAAGTGTTTAGTAAACATTATTTTTAAATCTAAATAAATTTATTTTGCCATTGTATTCCATTCTATTCTCTTACTTCATTATTAAAGTAACGCATGAAAGACTCTCGTACATCTTTTGCATTTTCCGATGCATGACGCGAAAAACTTTTTTGAAGGTCTGTTAAGGTATTTGGCCCTGGTCTTAGGCCTAACTGGGTTGTACCATTCTCAATATCATCTACATCTAGGCTACTTGCTGGCGTATAATGATCGCCTATTTTCCGTCTTAAAAAGTTGTGTAAAATACAACATGCCATTACAATCTTCTCTATGTTTTCCAATTTAACATTAATTGCTTTGTGAAAAGTTTGAAAACGTGCAGCCATAATACCGAAGACATTTTCGATTATTCTTCGAGACCTGGATAATCTATAATTAAACACTCTGCGATGTGGCGTTAATTCTCGTTGAGCATAGGGTTTCATAAAATCTGGTCTCAAGGTAAAGGCTTCATCTGCAACAAACACAAAAGGTAGTTTCATTTCAGAATTTGTGGGGCTCGAAGGCGGTGGAATTTTCAAGGTGTTTTCAATTAGCTTTTGATAAAAAACTGTGTTCTCAATAACTCCGCCGTCAGAAAGTCTTCCATTGGTGCCAAAATCAACAAAAATAAACTCGTAATTCGCATTAGCAATTGCTAACAGCACCAGGCTATGGAAACCCTTATAATTATAAAAATACGATCCGCTGTCTTGTGGTGCCGTGATCTGCACATGCTTTCCATCGACAGCTCCTAAGCAGTTCGGAAAATTCCATCTAGTCTCAAATTGCCTTGCTATTGATGTCCATTCTCTTTCATTTGACGGAAACTGAAATAAAAAAAAATTGGTATCATATTTTCATCATATAATAAAATGTTTGTAATATTTAAAAAAATATATATTCAGTGTTTATTTATTTATTTATATATTATTACAGGATCATGATAGCGATGAGTCCCCACTTCTATCGCCTGTATCATTAGAGACACAAGCCACCGATGATTCGCTTGATGAAAGCAGAGATAGTTCATCTAAAACATATACCCCTAATACAAGGACTTTTAAAAAACCTAAACAAAGAAATCTTTGCGATAGCGTTTTGCTTCGAGTGCAGCAGGAGTTGGACTCAAAGAAAGAAAAAGATGAATACGATATTGTTGGGAAAAATGTCGCAAACAAGCTTAGAGGCTTGCCTAAAGAAGTTAGCCTAGTAGCAGAAAAATTAATTACCGACATTCTGTTTGAGGCACAACTTGGTAATATAAATCGCAATACTCGTCTAAATTTGAATAATGCATCTTCTGTAGATCCATCAACATCTACAAACGTTCCTACGAGTAACTATTTCGAAATGTTGCCAGTTACGTCATTCAATTCTCAACAACAATCACAGCTACAAAATACTAGCGCCAGCACGTATTATAGTCAGTTCAACGAATTCTAATGTGTTTTTATTATACCTATTATGTTTGATAAAAAAATGTTATATTTTATTTTATTGAAGAATTATTACTTTTGTTGTAGTTATTTTGTGATTTAATAAAAAATATTACTTACCCTGAAATAGTCCTTTTTTAGTACTGAATATATTGCTGCACAAGTCTCCGGAATAATTTGTCCCAGTGATTGAGGCGAAATTATAACTGAGAACTTTAGATCTTCATAACTTCTACCAGTAGCGATAAATCGCAAAGTAGCTGTAAGCCTTTCGTGAGGACTTATTGCTTCCCTTAAATGTGTATTTTGTTTGGCTATTAAAGGCGTTACAAGTTGCAACAGTTCCAAATAGGTTGCCTCGTCCATACGCAAATAGTTATGCCAATCTCCAGGTTCTAATAATAACTCGTTTAATAGATTGATATGAGAAAAGGTCTTCCTTTTTAAAAGCCAATTCTTGCACCACTTTGTACGATTTTTCTTCTTTTTTTTTACTGCCAGTACTGCCGCCACTGCTAGGACACACTTTCGAGATATCATTATTCGCGCGTTTTAATTCCACTGACCGTGCTAATTGTTCGTAGTGTCTGTGAGCTTTAAACTGTTCCACCCTAGTTTGCGCGATTTTGTACGTACGGGCCGATTCGCGCGAATTGAACGAATTCTATGGGGCCCTTCACCCCAACATACGGCAACACTCAGCGGAAGGATGAAGGGAAGGGGTCATTTCAAAGCGGCGACCAAACCGATAGGTTCTCGCGTGTCATATAGATCTGGTGAGGATGGCATAGCATGGCGCGGGGAATTATGAAACTTGAATAATGAGACATTACGATTGTCGATTATTAGCAAAATTGTTCTTTGAAATGGGGTGCTCGATCCTATTTCATATAATTTTTTTTTGCTACAATTATTATTAAACTTTTTGCGAGACTTTTTGTTAATGATGTACGGGGGAGTTTTTAAAAGGCATTTTTAAAAAAATATACATTTTTTATACAAAATCTATGTATAATTGTTTTTTCTATACATCTTTTTTGAACTGTTATACATTTTTCCCTAATCTTATTGAAAAAACAATTATATACCTACTTATATTTTAAATTTTATTTAAAAAAGTACAGTTTTATATTTACAAAAATCTATTAATATACCTATTTTAAAATTAAAATGTTGTTATTTTCTCGATGGATTTCTTATTTCCAGTCCTCTACTATATCGCGGGTCGATAATTTCCGGTAATAAACAATTAAAATAGAAACTTTTTAATTTTCCTATCATTTTGTCATTTCAGAATGAGTCCTGCCGCCAAATCTGAAATAATAAATTCGTTATACCAAATATCTTACTACTTAAAACAAAAAGCTTACCTGTTCTACCAGCATCCCCATAGGTGTCCATAAAATAAAATAACAAAAATCTCTTTTTGTGATATGAAGCTGGCCTTGGATTTGATAAAAATAATCATGGTTCTGTTTTAAATGCATCTGTCCATTTTCATCAAGGGTGGCAAACTTGATTATTTTTTTATTGATAGCTTCTGTAGGGCTGATTGCTGAAGCTGTTGATGGGCACTTTGCTTCTACTAGTCCTCTTGAGCCAACTAGCCCATCAGGGCTAGCAGCCAAAGCACAACATTCGGAATCAATAAAAAGACCACACATTTCAACTTTTAAATTGTAGGTTTCCTCAAATTGTTGAATAGCAAATGGTTCTTTTTCGGTGCCATACTTAGTGTGTTTATTACCCCGAAAATTGGAATAAAGAATTGCTTTTACTTTATTTTTGCAATTTGTTTTTTCTAGCATTTTGCAAATATTTCCAAAATTTGACGCTGTAAGCCTTAAACTCCTTTCTTGATACCACATTGGATTTCCTCCTTGTCCTCTGGTACTAATCTCTAAATCCTTAATCTCATTTTAATTTCTTTCGAGTTCTTCTAAAAATTCCTTTTTTTTTTCTTCAAATAAATTTTCTTCCATGTCTGGCTGTATGCTATTATCTGCCTCCTGATCCCCATAATCTTTATCAGGAAGCGCAATTAATTTATTTCGTTTTTTAAATAGGGTTTTTGGTTCTATTTTAAGAGTATTAATACGTCTTTGTTTAACTCTATTAATAAATTTTGACCAGAAGGACTTTTTTCAGCAATTGATTTAAAAATTTGTTTGTGGTATTCTCCGCTTCCAAGATTATAAGATAGGGCTGCAGCTTCACACCGTATTTGATAAGACCCTCTTTTTGAAAATTTTGCGCTTTCCGCCAATAAACTTGCATACCACAGAGTTCTAATGTTCAGCTACATTATTGTCCATATTTCTTAACAAACTGGAAGCATGCAATATGAGTCTATTTAGACAAACTTCAATGTCTTGCAAAACCCCACATGCCTTCGTTTCTTCAATATAATTTTTTTCTCCAAACTTTTTATCACATCTAAAATATCCTATGGCTGTACAGTTTAGATGCTCTCCAAATACGCGGGATGGTATATTTTTTAAATCTTTAGTAAGATTTTCTATTTTAATACTAAAGCTTTTATCTTCTTTATTTCTTTGAGTAACAGCCATTGCAACAGCAGTTCTCATCCTCCGTATATTGTTCAAAATATGTTTGCGCAGGTATGGTGAAACCGGATTATTTGTACTGTTGCTTCTTTTTTTACCTAAAATAAATAAAGAACAATTAATAGCTTTTTCAAAAATTAATGCTAATGATAAATAAACTTACTAGATATTTCACGCAATTTGGAGCAACAATTTCTCAATAAATGTTTCCTGCACTCAATTTTCTCCACATGTAAACTTCCATATGGGCGAGCCTCGATCAGTTTTTTATAGACGCTACTGTCACCATCCCCAACAAGTCTTTTATAAACAATATTATACATGTCAATACTTTTTCGAAATCCTTCCACAATTATGTCGGATTCCATACTTGTGGATGTATTTGACCAGTTCTTATAACATGTATGATCTGGAATGACTTCCATGTTTTTAGCACTGGCGTATGCACAAAAGCTGCAGTATTTATTTCGGATTCCAAGAAATAAAAGTTTTCCAGTCCTCTGTCCAATTATACAAGCCTAAAATACAAAAAAAAAATCAAACAAAATTAAGTATTTAACTAAATCATAGTAAACTTACAACTCCTGAAGCAGCATTATAATTAACATTATAATACCTTTTGCTCCAAGCACCATCAGCCACAACAGTGATACAGGGGCGATTATATTGGTCTACTTCTCCTGATTCTTTGGCCAATAAACTCTCTTCTTGTGCGGCTTCCTCCATTGCTTTCCAAGCCGTTTCCCTTATCTTTTCTCCTACAAACTCATGGTGCTGCTGATATGTATTTGGAGACATAAAAGGGACATCCAGTATGGCCATAAATTCTTCCGCGGCAGTAAATCCAATACCCGTTGAAATGGTTGCTAAGGCTGCTGCGGCATTTATGTCCAAGGATTTTTCAGACTCATCTTGAGTAAACAGATTGAGGTATTTTTCTAAATTGCACATTTTGCACTTTAGTAAAATTGAACTTTTTAAGCCTTTTCTATTTTCCGTCAAAATGTTCATATCTGCAATTGTGCAATTAAATGGAGGCTGTCTGGATAAATTCTGGATTTCTTTAAAAAGCTTCTGAATATCTACGATTCTCCTTCCTTCTATAACGTAGTCAGTTATGGTATCATGAGATGTGAAACTAATTAAAAAATAATAAAAAAAATACGGCCAAAATGAAAGTTTAGTTTTTATCACGAGTTTAGGTATTAAGCTTTTCATCGAATTTTTTTAAAATAATTTGTTACAAACCATTCCATATTCACTTTTTAAACAAATCATTT
Organism: Anthonomus grandis grandis; assembly: GCF_022605725.1. Classification (NCBI taxonomy): domain Eukaryota; kingdom Metazoa; phylum Arthropoda; class Insecta; order Coleoptera; family Curculionidae; genus Anthonomus; species Anthonomus grandis. The sequence goes on along the minus strand of NC_065562.1, from coordinate 1,197,349 downwards.
AAAAATAAGAAATATGGGCCAATTGGGTACATATTATGTACCGGGCGGGCAAATAAGAATGTTCACCGGCTATATCTCAGGCCCTAATAATCGTATTGCCTTGAAAAAAAAAGTGTTATAAAAGTGGCCCAAAAAAAAAAGCCGGAAATTATTTTGAAGTTCATTGGTCGGCCGCTAGAGGGCGCTGCAGCTTCTTTAAATCTTAAAATTGCATTTTTGCCAAAAAATCTCTAACAACCTACACCTCAAAATATTATATTATTATTCTAGAAGAATTTTCTCACAAAAAAGTTTTTACAAAAATTTCTGTCAAATGTCAAGTAAAGTGGTGGGGGGAGTTTTTATCTTGAAATATAAAAACAGCTGAAAATCGGCACTGACTGAACCGATTTTTTTTCAACAAATTTTGTTTAAAAGTCCTTTGTTGCTTTATTTTTTCTACCAAAAAAAATTGTCAAATTACTTTCCCTAAAATACACTAGAGGGCGTTTACTTGTGACTTACCCTTTCTGATGGATTATTTAAAGAAAGTCAAATGCAACTATATATATTTTCTTACGTCATTAAAAGCAGGGAACAAAGCCTTACTAAGCCTTACTAGCCGGTGAAAACCGCATTACGATATCACTTCCGGTTATACCGGAAGTAGATGTCAACTTTCTTATTTTAAATTAAACACCCTATATATTATTTGATTTTTAGATTTTACATAAAATTCCAAGAAATTTGAAGTATCACCTGTATACTGAAGTATTCCTGCTAAAAATTAAAAAATCATAAATTTTAGTGAAATCATGAGTGAATATTATTTATATGTTTTATAACGCTGGGTAGCAATTTATCGAAATCCGGTATTTTGTGTTTTTGGTTTAGGTATGTACCTAATATAAGTAATAACATATCAAGTTTTGAAAAACTTATTATAAAAATATATAAGTGCTTTTTCATTACGTATAATATTTTAGTAAATCCCTACGAGTATCTTCAAAAAAGCATTGCATGAAATTTGAATTTATACATTATATTATTTTATAGTATTATATTTTGGTTTAGGAATTTAATGTATTAATACTTTTAATATAGGTAACTTAATAAAATTAATTAAAAGCGTCAACTAAAATCAGTTTTAGTTGACGTACTATTAAACGCTATCAAAAAATGCATTTTTCATTTGGCTTACTCTGTATGAAATAAAAAAGCACCAAAAACACGTTAAAAAATAAAATAGATATTATGTTTTAATTTTCCAGCAGTTACGATGCATAAAATAATATATAATTATAAAGCACTAACCTTTGTCTTTCAACTTCTATTTCCTCTTCAGATGTGTTATGAATTGGCATACTTTCAGTAGCAGAAGTACGGGAAGTACTAAAATAAATGACAAAAAATTAGTATTTTTTTGCAATGGCCAAATCTAAAATATAGATTTGGATAGAGATTAATACAATAATACAGAAAAAAATTAAATTAAAAAAAAAGTTAAATGTACCGTAAACCGGGGTTACTTTGTGACTTGGCTTGTAACTTTGGGACAACAGCTGTTTTTTTAAATTATTTTCTTCAAAAAGACTTTTTTCTTTAAATACGTTAAGTTTTAGTGCTTAAAGTCTAAAATAAGGTAATATTCTGCAAAACTGAAAAGTTTGGCAACATTGCATTTATTCCGTTGGGAGCAGTTTATCGTTAGTGTAGACAGGTGTCAACAGGTGTTTTTAAAACTTCTGTAAACTTACTACTTGTGTATCCAAATCTAGCATAACTTCTTAATTTCTGGTAAGTACATGTTAGCTAGTCATATTCTAGGATAGTTTTAACAACATATATAAAATTGTAATTTTTATTAAAAAATAAATATTTGAATTTGTTCTAAAAATCATAACATATGGAGGTTACTTTGGTACATGTCCCAAAGTTAGACGGCAGATGTCTAAGTAGGGGACAAATTTAAAAAATATAGTGTACCAAAGTTTCACCGTTGAATGATTTGAATAACCATTCGTTCTTATTTTTACATGTTTTGAAAAAAAAAACAGACAATATGAATAAAATCAAAAAACTTAAAAAATAAAGTTAATGTAAATTCTTTGTTTCTTTGGAGTTGCACTTTTGGTTTATTAATTTGCACTGTAAGATACCTTTTAAAAAAACTACTACATTTTCTTACCTTTAATACGTTAGTAGTAACAAACACACACAAAATAATAGTCTTTAAATTAAAACACACCAAAATTGGAAGAAAAAAGTAGGTAAACACAAATTAAACTGAATTTACACGCACACTCTACACTCTCAACGCGTTCCCAAGTGCGACGACACTGACTTATTGCGAAACTACATCGAACTTCCAAGGGTACTGTGATGAATAAAGCGGAGAGGTATAACTATTATAACGACTTTATCTTTTTCCTTGTGAAAGAAAGAGATGCATGTATTCACGGTCAAGTAAACCTAATCAGGGAAATATGGGGCCTCCCCTTTATTGATTTTTTGGTTTAAAGTGGGTTTGTGCGCATTTTACGTCACCGGCATATTCTCTCATTTTATGGACTCTAGTTTGCGATGGTTACATAGATTTTAGAATAAATAGGGTTAAAAAATTAAATATTAATTAATTATTTTTGCGAGCGTTTTTGTAAAATTCAAAGAATTTGTTTCCTCCAAAAATAGCAGCCCTTAAGGACGAGCCGCCACTGAGGGTCATAAATTTAAAAAAGTAATAATATAAAAAAAAATGAAATTTACATGCTAATTACGAGTATTATATTTAGTAGGTAAATACAAATTAAATACTAAATAAACTATTCACTAAATAAAAACTGTAACCTTCTTCGGTCTTGCCCAAATTTATCACTTTAATAATGAAACTTTTTTTATTTTTTAAAACTTTTTGTCTGTGTACACTTAACAAGCACAACCCAGACAATCGATCTTCTGATATTCTTGATCTTATCCATGTTTTTACACGTCGCATTGTGCTAAAAGATCTTTCGATGGTAACACTAGTTGGTGGTAAAGCTAAAAATATATTTATCGCCTTTTTAATAGAAGGAAAAAAAATTACGTCGTTCGTCAAAATATCTTGAAATTCTAGGTTATATTCAACCGTTTTTTTTTCCACAGTTCCACCCACGTTTCAATTTCTTCTGCAAAGTTGTCAAGACTATATTTTTTGGAAATTTCATCCTTTTTAAGGAGCATTTCCGCACCCAATCTTTTTGGATGAATTTCTGAAAGTAAAAATGCCGTGCTGGTATCGTCCGAGAACCTAATTGAAATAGACTGAATAATAGAGTCCATATATGGAATGAAAAGGGACACTTTATAATATTCTTCCGTTCCATTTATTAAATAATTGGCTCTTTGCGTTTGCCTAGAAGCTATTCGCGGTATCTTAATTTCTATTTTCATTTTATTGGCGTAATCCACACACTTGTCGTATATTTCACGAAAATACTTATCAGGATTATTTCTATGTAATTTAAATACGTCAAGAAGATCGTCTAAATGTCTTTTCACTGAAAGTAAATTCATATCTTTAGATTGTAAAATATTACAAAGTGATTCCAATTTACTTGAATATGTTGCCATAATAAACAAGCAAATAATAAATTTTGAAGCTGATATGCATGTCAAAAGTTGATTGGATTTGTTTCTAGTTTGGACATTAACATCCGAACTAAAAGCTAGTGTTTCAAGGGCGTTCGTGATATCTACAAAATTTGAAGCAAAAATTCTGGATTTATAGGATAGGATTTATATTTACCCGACCACCGTGTCTCAGAAAATAATGGTAAGTTAGGGACGTACTTTCTTCGTAAAGGGCTATCTCGAAAAAAAATTATGGTTTCTTTAATAGTGGCTGCTGTGTTTTGAATATCCTGCATTTTATTTTGGTCATTAATTACTAAATTTAATTTATGGGAGGCACAATGAAAAAACGTTGCCTTTGGATATTTATCCTTTTTTTTTTTGTACACCATTCTCATGTCCTGCCATAGTTGCACAGCCATCGAACCCTAAACCAACCGACTTCTCCATGTTTAAACCATTGTCTAAACAATAGTTTGAAATTGTCTTGGCGATTCCTTCGGCATTTAAAGACGACAGTTCGGAAAATCCCAAAAATTCTTCTCTTATGCAGTTTGTATTATCTACAAATCTAACTCCGATAGAAATTTGTTCTATACCAGCTATATCGACACTTTCATCAGCAATAATAGAAAATCCGTCACTAAAATTAACCTCCTCCACGATATATTTTCTAAGTATTTCTCCACATATAGAAATCAATTCATTTTGTGTTTGATGAGACGTATATTTTGCATTTTTATTAGAAGTGGTTAGATGCTCAGTCAGTAAAACATCTCCACTTTCAACCCTAAAATCTAAAAGGTCTTCAAAGTTACCTTTTGTTGCGCTACGTAAAGCTAAGTCGTGTGTCCCACAGAATATTATAGTAGAAATAATTGGAAAAAGTTTCTTCCGATTTGACTCTATTAGCTGTCGCTCTGCATTACAAATTTGTTCAATGACAGGAAGAACCGATCGCTCAATAGACTTAATAAAGTTTTGAGCTTTGATTGTTGATTGTTTGTGCCAATCGGAGGAACTATGAGCCTTTGCAGAAGCCATAAAATCATTGTATTTTATAAAAGGCTTTACAATGGACGCTCCTTGTACACCTCTGTTTACTACAGGTCGAAAAATTACACAGTATTTACATAAAGCTCCTTTTAATTTTGAGGAATATGTCAACCACTCAAATTGTTGAAACCATTCGTATCTAAATGCCCTTTTTCCCTCTTTTGAGTCACCCTTAAAATTGTAATTAATACTTGGTTTAAAAGGATTTTTAATCACATCAATTCTTATATTATCCGGTAGTGGGAGTTTCGGGTTAATAAAATTGCCCAAGTCTAATTTATGATAGAAAATATCATCCTCCTCGTTGTGAGAGACATCCTTAGTCGATGAAATAGTTTCTAAAAAAGAAATGTAACCCTAATGTCAAACTGGAATTTTTATTGTACTATTTTGATTATTTTTTTACCTATTAAACCTAAATTTTCAGCAGTATGTGACTCAGACTCAGAAGTGTTACTTTTCTTTCTAGCTGCCTCAGTTGCTAATTCAGGTAATCCACAATTACCACTAGTGCTAGCATTATTAATACCATTACCATCAGTAATTTCAGATGCCTTACTCCCACTTGCTTTAGATTTAAAAAACTTTCTTATATCCATTTTCAGCAAACAACTAAAAAAAAAATATTTAACAATATTGCTGTAAGTTTTAGACCACAGTTTTTTAGTTGTTTAAAAAAATGAAATAGGCATAAAGAGCATAGAAATAATATATCCGGTTAAAAGCGGCAATACTGTAAGAGCCGTCTTACACGGCAAAATTTGGTAAAACATTTTCACTGAAATTATACCAACAACAAACTTTTCTGTAACACACGACCACAAATTTTAATAAAAATTGTGTGAGAGAAATATAAAATATTTTCTGTATTTCCCCAAAAATATATTAAAAAATATATGCACGAAGCAGGAATACCTATTTTATAAGCAAATAAGCAAACTTACCTGTTGTGAGTGACAGGATAAACTAGATACCGAATACCAAACTGCACAGTTTTAACTAAATTAACAAACTAAAATAACAATAACACTACTCAAAAGCCGGTGTTCAAGACTGCCCAATATCGCACCCTACTGCCTATTGGTGAAAACCCTCTGATGTTTCGTTGCTATGCGAGACATTATTCGTCTTGCGATCGGGTAGAGGCGCCTTGTGAGTCCACGTGTAATATCGTCAATATCGACATTTATTGAAATTTTCAGTGGCGGAGTTTTCTTGCATTTCGCGTTTTAATTCAGATGTGATTTTAAACTTCGTTCAGTGTTCTGTTTAAGATTGTTCTGTTTATTAACTTGTTAGTTATAGAGTAAATTCGTTTTTCTTTAAATTTAAACATTAATTTAATTACCTATTTTTAAAATTAAAAGTTAAATTATTATTTGAAAATTGCATATACGCTAATGGGCATTCAATGAATGTTTTATTTACTACTGCGTTTCCAAACCCATGCCGCGTAGCCAGAGCTCCGTCTGTCATATACAGACTGTAGATAGTTATATACCTACGCCACCTTTTGCCGGTTTTTAGAACAATTTTCGATTTTTGCGGTTTTGAGAGCATTTTTGCATCGCTCGTATTTATATAAGTATGTTATATTTTTATAAAATTTCAAAATTTCGTTTAAATTTTTGATAATATTGTTAACACTGTTTTATATTTGAATAGCCGGCGTCCCTGAAGTTCACAGTTTTAAAAAAATAACTAAAATCAGGTAGTCCAAACTTTTCGTATTTGTTAATATTCAACCTACATAATTTATTACATTACTATATATTGATATTTTTTAACATTGGGGTGACACGGGAACGACGCTCGCCAGTAGATCTTGGATCGATAAAGCATAAAGCAATGCTGCCAAGTATGCCGAGACGTAGTAAATATTCTAAAATTTGATGAAAATTGCCATATTTTGCTATTACACGTTTGCTAGGTTTATTATTAAAAATTTCATAAAATGTTATTAGGGTTAATTTCTTAAAAACGCATTTACTAGAGGCGAACTTATTTATTTTTTTATATTTTTTTTTATAAAAAAGAAAAATATCAATATTTAAAAAAAAATAAACAAATAACTTCGCATCTTCTGCTAAATATTTAAAAAATACTAGTGAAGATCTCATCAAAATATCTTTTAAAGCAAAAGAGTTATCCATGTAATAGAAATTAAGGGGTAATGAACGCTCTTAAAAATAGTACCATAGGACAAAGTAAATACAAGGAAATATTTAACTTAATAAACAATGATAACAAATTCACTAAATTATCTGGTACACGCTGGCTGGTTGTCGAGATACCGGGCAGTGGACAACATGTTGGCCCAATATTTGGAACTAGAAACGTTTTTTACAATAAATGCTGATAAAGAAAGATGTCACACTGCACAATTATTAAGTATTGCATACAAAAACCAGACAAACAAGGTTTATCTAACTTTTTTGTGTCCAATATTACGGCAGATTTATTACCTTAATTTATATTTCCAAAGTGCAAATGTGGATTTCGGTAAAGCATTTGAGGATGTATAACAACAATATGGTCATTAGCAGGACAAATTACTAAGCCACCAATAATTAAACATCTTGATAAAAATCTGGACTTGTTAAGGAATTCAATCAAATATGATCAACATTATTTAGACTTGGGCTCGTGTGATCTTGGTTACTTCTTTGAATAAGAAATAATTCCAGCCAACCTAAATGAGGAACAAATAATAGATATAAAGAAAAAATGTTTTAAATTTATACAGGAGCTTTTTAAACAACTAATTGATAGAATGCCTACTCATTTGGATGTTTTTCTCCAAGTAAGACATTTTAGTCCTGCTGTGATTTTAAACCAGAAGAGACAGAAGTTTGGAGACCTACCTTTAATGTATGCAAATTCAGAAAAGTTAGCTGACATGGAGGCCCAGTATAGAAATTTATTAAATATTAACTGGGGAGAAATATTTAATGGAAAAATACCCGACGACGGTCTTACTTTTTGGAAAAAAGTTGCAACTCAAAAAAATGCAGCATTTACCTTTCTTAGTTGCCATCCTCGAATGCAGCCATGGAAAGAACATTCTCGATAATGAATTTAGTTAAATGTAAAATAAGAAATCAAATGATGCTAAAATTATTTAATTCGATATCATTTTTATGTTAGGCAAATATGCTGCAAATCTTTTGAGCCTACGAAAGATATGTTTTCTAGATTTAATTCTAAGGAGATGTATAATAATTCTCCTTCAGTAACATTGAAAAATGAACATAATTCTGTTGATGACGACATTGATGACGTAATAACATTTTGTGAACGGCTTTTGTGAAATGAAGAAAACAATAAATGATTTGAAATAACAGAATGTTTTTTTTGCGCGCGCCCTCTATTGGTGAGGTTAAAAATGAAAATGGCGATTTTGGGCGATGAATTTCGGTATATCTGACAACAACGCTTTGAGAAATCTGGCCACACTGCTCTCGTTAGTCACGTTGACGCTGTTTTACCGACGCTCTTGGCGACGTTGCCGTTGTGATTATTAGCCTGTATGTTATTTTTAGTTACTTTTTAATTCTATCAAAACGTTTTATTGTTTTGATAAGTGAGGAGCGTCAATTTTTCTTAAAAGTATTTTCTTAAAAGTCTTAAAGTATTTTCTTAAAAGTTTTATGTGTAAAGTACTTAACCATTGGATGTGAATAACTTAGATAAATTTTATGATATTTGCAACAAAAGTGACGAGGATCTTGTGATATATTTACAAGAATGTAACTTATTAGAACAAAATTATAGGTGCGTTAAAAGAAATTGTCGGCGTTACTGCATTAAAAGAATTAAAAATGGTTTTAATTAATTAAATACGGCATTTTACTGTTCAAAATGCCACAAGGATTACTCAATATTCAATGGAAGCTATTTTGAAAATTGTAAAGTTCCCGTTCGCACAATAATTAAATTAATGTGGCTTTGGGCATGCGATATTCGTTCTGGTTGCGCAGCTCAGGCACTAAATGTTAGTCGAGTAATGGTGATTTAACAATATCGTTATTGTCGAGATATTGCTACATGGAAGATACTACAACCTGATCAGGGCGATCTTTTTCTAGTGGGAGGCCCAGGACATGTCGTCCAAATCGACGAATCCGTTATAACCCGTAGAAAGTATCATAGGGGAAGGCACGTAGCACAAAAATGGGTCATTGGGATTTATGATGTCACATTAAAAAGGGGTTTTGTACGGTATGTTCCAGACAGATCTGCTGATACTTTAATACCAATAATTCGGAACATTGTTAGGCCAGGTTCAGAAATTTGGACCGATGAATGGCATGCATATAAAAGGCTGAATAGGATGGGATACGTTTATCGGTCAGTCAATCATTCGAGGTTCTTTGTTGATCCCGATACAGGTGTGTGCACAAACCAAGTCGAGGGATTTTGGAGTCTTCTGAAAATGTACTTAAGAAGGCTTGGGGTCATGGCATCTCCATTTTTGCCCGAGTATATTGACTTGTTCATGTGGCGGCAAATATTTGGAACTACAGCACAACAGAGGTTTTATAATTTTACTCTCCATGTTGCTGAAAAATATTCTTAATTTTGCTCTTCTTTTGTTATTATACACAATGGTTCATAATAAATGGGCTATAGTACAACAGACTATAGTAAAACATAAACGTCTATTTATAAATTATTAACGGACGTTCATTTATCATGTATGCCCCGTGCCCCTTGTACATATATTAAACGGTGATAAGGGGATTGAGGTTGGGTTGGATTGGATTGGGTTGGGTTTGGCATAACCCTTTAATATTAACTTTTTTTTGAGTTTGGGTTAGTGGCCCATTCATTATGAAGCACTCTGTATTTTTATTTTTTTGTAGTTTATTTTGATTATGTTAAAAAGGGTTTTTTTCTTATACACTTTAATATGTTTTTTCTTTATGTTTAATTTGTATTTGTGCTCCCGTTACCACCGTGTATTTTTTTGTAGTTTATTTATTTTTAAAAATTTTTGTTAAAATGTTTGAAAGTTTATTAATAATTTTGATTATGTTATAAGAAAGTTTACGTTTAATGAATGGTTATTTACATTATGTTTAGTTTGGTTTCTTTTGTCTGAAAAAATTATAAACGCGCATTAGCGTTAGTCCCCTTTTTTATTTACGTCAAGTTTTTTTTTTATTTTTATCAAAATCCAAGAATCTTAATACCTATAATAGAGAATCTAATAATTAATCTTATAATTTCGTGACGATGCGACTTTTAAAATATTTTTGCAATCTGACAACGTCGCTTCAATTCGATCGAATATAATGTTGGCGAAACCAACGAGCTGCAATAAAAAGAGAATACATAAGTAAATTTTTGCCCATTTTAAACTAAAATAATTCTTACAAAAGTGCATTTACCGCATTTTTTTTCTTTTAATTTACTAGTTAAAATAAGTACTTTCTTATGAAATTTTTTTTTGCAAAATCCACTATCCTTTATGTCGACGGTCCCTGAACCCATCTGTTAAACATTGCCCTTTGTGCGATTTTTCTGCTACATTTCGAAATGAAATTATAAAACATTTTGAAATTAGTCATGATATTTCATTTGCTGAGAATAGATATACATTTGCAAGTGAAGCTGAATTTCTTTTGTGGAAACCAAAAATGGAATTTGAAACTAAGACAAAATATGTCAATAAAGGAACTCAAACATTTTTAACTCATAAGAGTACTATCTTTTACTGCCATCGTTCTGGATACTACATTCCTCGAGGAAAAGGCGTTAGATGTTTAAAAATACAAGGCAGTAGCACAATTAATAGTTTTTGTCCTTCAAGAATGGTCAAAAAATCTTCAAATAGTGATGGAACATGTGTTATTAATTTTTTTAGTACCCATGTAGGGCATTAAAATGATTTAAAACATCTAACACTGACTCTTGTTGGAAGAAAAGAGCTAGCTAGACAAATTGCTTTAAAAATCCCTTTTGATGACATATTGGACCAGGTTAGAGATTCAGTTTACGATTGTTCTGTGGGAAGAATACATCTTTTAACCCGGAAAGACTTGTACAACATTGAAACTGCATACAACTTACAATCAATGGCAGTTATACATAAGGATGATGCTGTAAGTGTGGATGCATGGGTTAAAGAAATGCAAGCTGAGGGTAACTGTGTTTTATTTTACAAACCTCAAGGCATCTATATGGAGCATCACCCAAATTTGAAGTTGGAGGATTTTGTTCTAATTATTATGACAGAGGCACAACCAGATATTTTAAAAAAGTATGATAATGATTGTATATGCTTAGATGGTACTCAAGGATTAAACAGCTATGATTTTGAGTTGAATACAATTCTGGTGTTGGACGATTTACGAGAAGGGTTTCCTTGTGGATTTCTTATATCTAACCGGTCACATACACAAGTATTAGCACTTTTTTTGAAATGTTGAAAGCTCAGTTAGATGTAGCACTCAAGCCAAAAGTGTTTATGTCTGATTTAGCCGACACTTTTTATAATACATGCATCAGTATTATGCAGATTCCAGAAAAAAGGTATATAAATTGGTTTTTTAATATTTCCTAACATGTTCTGAATAACTTATCACATGTTTTTAGACTCTATTGTACTTGGCATATGGACAGATCTTGGAGAAAGAACCAAATAAAATTAAGTCTCGGGAAACTCAGGTACCTATGCTTTTATTTTTGGATAATTTTGTTTACTTTAACTTTAATCCCCCATAAATATTTAATAAAAATACAATTGAAAATTAAAACTCGAATTAAAGTTAATGATAATACCATAGCATTCTATAAATTTAATTATGTAATATGAACACAGTCATTTTTAATGTTATGTCCCTCTCCGCCTTTCCTTTGACTTTTTTTTATATGCAAAAAAGTGTTAAGTATGGAATGAAAGGGTTATGACGATTGCAAAAAACTACCTTGTAGGTACCTACATTATGTATAGGAATATGCATCTAACCTTTTATTCACGTAATCAATGACACCAAGCGTGATGTTATGAAATTTGGTGGTTAGCCTTATTTCGTGAATAATAGGTTACTTGCACAGACCTACATATGATGCCATTGACATTTTTAGGTTTTGATTTATAAACATTTGAGGACTCTTTTAACTGAACGTGACCCAAATGCATTTCAACAAATGTTAGCCGAATTTTGCGACATTAGAGATGAAGAGTGCATAGATTTTATAAAATATTATGCCGGAAACTGTGAATATTGGGCCTATTGTCATCGATTACATGCTGGCATAAATACAAATATGCACTTAGAAAGGATGCATCGATCACTTAAATATATATACCTGAAAGGAAAGAATGTTAAGAGATTGGATAAAGGCATAGCTGCAATAATGCGTTTTGTAAGGGATAAATTAATTGACAGGATTATTGGTAAGACTGACATTTTATAAATTTAAACTACATATTTTAATATTAAAGATTAGATTAAAAACTAAAAATATCTACTTAATGCCATTTCTTTCCAGAGGTCTTTCATTCACAAAATTGGCTGACGAAAGATATTTAAGATTGATTAACAAATAATTTTAGTAAACAACAAAGGGAAAATATCCAGCAAAATTGAAAACATGCGGTCACGGCATCGCACAATGAAAAAAATGGACACTAGTAAAATCATACGAATCTAATCTACGATGATGGTTGGGAAGTTTTGTCAGAAACTAATCAAGAAATGTATTTAGTTCAAAAATAAGAAATTACATGCGCAAATTGTCAAATGGTGTGTCTGGAATGTGGTGTATGCATACATGCATTTCAATGCTCATGTATGGACTCGGCTATAAAACACAACATGTGTAAACATATTCACCTAGTGGCAAAATTACACAAGGATTTGCAAACCTCAAAAACTGAAGGTATTTTTTTTTCTTTGATTTTAGGTACCCTTATCTATTTAATTATACCTATTAAGATTTTTTTATATACATATGTACTTACATATTTTCCATCCAATTTAATTATTTTTTTGTTTCAGATTTGTTTAATAAAAATTTATGCTGCAACATAAATTTTTATTTCACTGAATTTAAGGTATAGTGCATTTTTTTAAACTGAATTGGTGTAGGTTAGATATTGGTAAATTATGTACAGAGTGTTCCATTTTGATGGTTTTATATGGCATATCTCCCTTATTAACAATACTAATTTAGTTAGCAACCTTATAAGTTATCAGATACTTATCAGATATCGATGTTTGATAGTAATTTTTAATTATCCACATATTATGCTTGTTAAGGGATTGGCATAATAATTTATAACACAAGCTATTTTGCGTTTAAAAATTTTAACTGATAGTCAGCAAACACAGCTGACTACAGCTTTCTGTAATTTTGTTTTGTGTTACGTACAATTTTTAGGTACAATTTTTCTGTTATAATAAATCAATTATTTGATCTTTTTTTCTTATTTTAGAAGTCATTGAAGAAAACAGTGATTCTTTGATAATAGCTGAGTTGGATGCTGATAATAATTGTGAATCTGCTATACGTGAGTTAAGCAGAAGTAAACCTTCTTGTGAGGATCTCGAAAAACGCAAGGAGAGATTCCAGATTTCCATACAGGAAATGCTGGGTACAATTTCAAACATAGCAGAAATGGAAGTACTCGAAAAGACTTTCTTTCAAGTTGGTCCTTTATTAGCAGCTGTTAGAGATAAAACCATATCATCGTTTCAAACTAAACAACCTTTTGCACCTAACAAAAATATTGTTCCTCAACGAAAGTTTTTTTCCACAAAAAAGAGTGGGGGGTGTCCCAAGTTAAACACTTGTGGATTTTCTTGAATGTGGTTAATATAATCTCTCATATATCTCATCATAATCTCTTCTAATCTAATAAATATATTAACTCTACCAGCTATTTACAAGCACTTCACTATGTAAAGGTGAACTATGGTAATTTTTCAACTATTAGCTCACTTCACCATTATGATACAAGAAACAAAAATCACATAATAATACCTCAACATAGATTGTCTTACACTCATAAACAATTTAAAATAATGTCATTAAAACTCTTTAACAGCTTGCCACAGCACATATAAACATTGACATTGAATAAATTTAAATTTGAGGTAAACAGAATTCTTTTGCATCTCAGTCCATATGGGACCCAGGAGTTTCTGGAGTTCGACTGGAGGTTAGTATAACATAGTCTAATTTCAGAAAAATACCTATGTACTCTGAGCCAGGCCTGATATAAATGTTTAATTTTAAAGTAAATGTTTTAATTAGGGTATCTAAGTTTTTTTAACTGTGTGTATATGTACGGTTTTCATTACTGTGCGTAGAATTAGTGTTTAATAATTTTAATTGTCCAGTGTATTATAATAAATTTTATTGTGTACAGTTATAATTTGTAATTCTAAATTTTAACTCTTTTGTATAACTTTGACAATGCTTAAACAGAATTGTATATTTCGAAAGTTTTGTACAATTATCAATGTTGTATTTTGCAAATAAAGATTCATTCATTCATTCAATATCTGAACACGCTGTATATATTAGTTTCTTATTTTATTGCTGATGAGATTTGTTTATTCCCTTGCCATTTATTTCATAAATGTAAATAAAATAAAAGTTTTAATTTTGTATTATAATCGATGTTTTATTTATTTTTATTTAAATAAAAAGTAATTTAAAATTATAGGCCAAAAAATCACTTCCCTGGTATTAAAAAATCAAATTACTCATTACTCATATAGGTAATACATACATACATATATATGTAAGTATGTACCTACAGACTACATTAAAATGCCTATTTTAATACCTAAAATACATGGAAACATATTACACCTTATATTAAAGGTAATAAGGTGTATAATACATAACATAAATGTGTATTTTTTATAGGTATGTATCAACACTTCCGTAAATTGAAAAATATATTTTTCTAAAAAAAGAATAATTTAGCTAACTGTATAATTTTCTTCTATAGTGTTCGTGAAAAAAAATATTTTTTTTCGAAGTGATCCAGGGGTTTTTTAAAAATACTGACCTTCACCATAAGACTTTAAAAAGGTCAATATTAGAGTCATATTTAATATCTGGCCGTGATTGAAGCAATATAATATAACTTTACTAAGTAACAATTTTTTTTTAAACAATACTCGAAATTTAATAAACCAAACCAAAATAAATTAAACTAATTAAGTAAATAATAATTATAATACCCATAACTCATTTATTTATTATTCTACTACCTACACCTAGGTACATACATACATATTAATATGTTTATAACTTTTTTATTAAAAGGTAAAGAAATAATTAAGGTAAATTGTTTTATAACTTTAATCTTGCGACATGCTATAACAGTCATCACCAAATTTCTATGATCTTAATGCAAATAATTGCAATCTGGCAACACCGGTAGAACCTTCGTTCGAATACGTGCGTCCCCACCACTTTTTTTAAATTGTGACCATCTACTCCCCAGACACAAGTATGCAGTGTTGCCAGGTCTGGGGAATCTTCACCAGATCTGGGGATTTTTCATGCGGTTTGTGGAAAACTTTTACAAAAAACGGTATATCTGGGGATTTCTTAGCTACAATTCAAAACGATAATGTTAAATAGAAATAACATAAACTTATAAAAAACATTAAAAAAAATTAAACGAAAGGTGTAATAAATATGATTTCAGTGCCTATGCATAATATTCGTTTCTAAAACTGCTTTACTTATTTTCTATCGCGTCGCGTCGGGGAATCACCGCGCCGATACCGGGCATTTTCTTGGTCAGAGTCAGACAAGCGAATGCAATTCCAGTTTGTATTATTTGCAGAGAGAACCCCGAGAGAAGTATTTTGCTCCTAAAATTTGTCCGATTTTTCTATTTCATTCTACGGTACATATTTTGCTATAGCACTATCTTTGTCAGCATAATATCGTCGGCTGAATGCAAAAACTAGGTAACTCAAAACTTCGTGTTTATTGGGTTATCTATGTTTTAATATGCTTGAATTGAGAAGAAATTTATGCAAAAATTGGATAACTCCTAACTTTAAATTAGCGACATCTATTAGATATTGTAAAAAGTAGATAAAATAAATATGTTTCTTCTTTTTAATGCTAAAATCAGATAACTTAAGATACCCTTACAAATTTCTAAATAAAAGATCTTTTTCAAAAACAAATGTAGACATCTTAAGTCTCCTTTTTTTTGTACATAAATAATAGGTCCCTATTTTAAAGCAAATAATGGGTAACTGAAGATATCTAGTTTTTACATAAACTTTCACGGCTAAATTAATTGTTAAAACTAGGCAACTTCGTATACCTATTTATTGCCCAAAATATTTAAAACTTTTGTTTACGGTATTTGTGGATAACTTAAGATATACACTTTTTATCGTACTTTGACGGCTTAATTTACGACAAGTACAGTAGGTATCTAAAGTTATCATGTTATTGCAGTAAATATTTGTAATTATTTCCGTTGTTTATGTTTGCCAATGTAGACCGTTTTTAGTGAATATACAGTCCAAAATGAATTCTAGGGGTGTTAAAATGGTGAATTTAGTGCTTGAGGCAAATCCGAAAGATGAAGGTAATTGAATGTTATATAGGCGATTTATATTTCCCAATTTTTAACTCTAAAACTTGTATTTAAAAATAAGTTTGGTTAGAATTATGTTTTCTTTTCAACGGTTTTTACGTAGTTTGCTTGCGTGTTATTTTTGGGGATTTAGTCGGCTCTCACGCTAAGGCAACCAGCTATAAGCAATCTGGCAATAGGCAACACGCAATTTTACATTAAACTTGGGTTGAACCAAAAATATTGCTTGTTGCAGCGATATTATTGCTATAGCGATACATGCACCATGAAAAGCGTTAAATATTGCGGTTTTGCAAATAGTGCTGTGAGAAGTTTGCGCATTAGACTGTTAGTACTGATACTGATAGTACTTATTTTATTTTATTTTATTTATTTATTTTATTAAAAAGGCGTAAAATATTTGCGCCGTTACAGGTTTTTATAAAATTTTTTGTCGAAATAGTGAAAATTCTTGTGTCTTTGGAGTCGTCGAATGACATAATGGTCAGAGAATTCTGGCAATACTGTTATTGTTTTAATGTGACAGGGAACTTAAATAATATTGCGTATTGCCTATTGACATTTTCCAATTGCTTATTGGTGTGCCTTAATGTGAAAGAGAAAGTGAATGTGAAAGAATTAATGCGTAACATGATGCGTAAGATAAGTAAAGATATTGGACATAACTAAATAAATGGTAAGGCCTCATGCTTTTGTTATTAAATTAATGAAAAAATAAGTACCGATTTAATATGCAAGTATTTTAAATTCTAGATTCGATGAACCAATCTTTAACGACTATCGGAAACCAATGTGAATCTAAAGAAAACTTGGATTTTAATACTAATTTTGGTACTGAAGGCAACCTACTAAATAGACTTTCTTCAAATGGAGACGAGTGTCAAATCAAAGATACATTAATAGCTGGCCCGCGTCATGATTCATTAGTACAAGCATCTGCTGAGGAAGTTATATTATTAGGTAGATGCAAATTTTTTTTAGTGTTAGTATTCTAATTTTTTTTATTGTAGATTTTATAGCCAATCAAGATGAACAATATCTGCAAGATTTTGGCGAAATTAATTGCGTTAACAGCCCTACTGAATTTTCTTTAGATAAGGTCAATAATTCCATGCACGGATCGGATCATGAGATAACTGAAGAAACGTTTAATGTAGACCAACTTGAATTAAATCATGGTAATGTGAATGAAGAAACCGTTGAGTAGGAGCCATTGGGTATAATATTATACTAGTAATAGCAACTATCATGCACTATTAAAAATTCTGTGTTTTAGATAACTGCACGTTAGCAGGGAACTCTGATTATGAAAAGAAAAAAGAGAAACCAGAAGTAACTAGTAAACCTCGGAGGAAAAGAAAAAGGCCAGAATTTTGGAAAAGAAATATTAGGAAAAAAAACAGAGATGAGGGAAAAAAATATGAATCAGTTAAAGGCGTTATAAAACCTGCTGCTAAAATGGGTGGTCCCTGCAAAAAATCTTGTCGGCTCAAATGTTTTGATGTCCCTGAGGCTCAACGGCTTCAAATCTTTAACGCATACTATGGGCTGGGCAACTACTCGCGCCAACGAGATTTTATTCTCTCTAATTCGGAAAAAACCGAGAAAAAAATTAGAACAACTCAGCACGAATCTAAAAGGAAGTATTCAATCAGCTATTTTCTTCTCGTTGATGGAAAAAGAAGAAAAGTATGCAAGCCCATGTTTCTGAGTACTTTAGGTATAAAAAAAGGCGTTGTTGACATTGCTATGGCAAAGCGATCCAACGAAAATATTTCAGCTTCTGATGGCCGAGGAAAGGGAAAGGGTAAAACCTTGAATCCTACTTTAGTTCAAGACATAAAGTCACACATAGAAAGTTTTCCATGTGTTCCCTCTCATTATTGCAGAGCTGATATTGAACGAAAATATTTGGATTCTTTTTTAAATTTGCCTACAATGTATAGGATGTATGTCCAGTGGTGTCGAGAAAATGGAAGGCCAGAAGCAAAGTTATCGATCTATCGAAATATTTTTAAGGATAACTATAATTTAGGATTTCATCGGGCAAGAAAAGACCAGTGTCGAATCTGTGTGGCTTTTAATAATAAAGAAAATATAACTGACGAGGAGGCAAATGATTTTAAAGTACATCAACAATTAAAAGAATCCGCCAGAGAGCAAACGTACGGACAAAGAAATTGCCCTTACCAATGATCAAATTGTCAGTTGCAATTTTGACTTGCAACAAGTTTTACTTAGTCCTAGTGACCCCACGAACAATGCCTTATTTTACAAACTTCGATTAGCCACTTATAACTTTACAATTTATAACGTTGGTAACAGAAAAGGAGACTTTTTATGTGGCACGAGGGCCAAGGAGGTAGAGGTAGTTGTGAAATAGCGAGTCTTTTATTTAGATATTTTAAATCCTCGCCAAAGTTTGTAGAAGAAATAAGGTGTTTTAGTGATAGATGTGGTGGACAAAACCTTAACAAGTACGTTGTTGCAATGTGCATGCATGCAGTACAAGTAATAGGCAATTTAAAAACGATCCATCTAAAATTTTTGACACCTGGTCACAGCAAAATGGAGTGCGACTCAATGCACTCAGGGGAGATCAGCCCTATGCAATTCATGACATTCAGGGCAATTATTTTTTTGATTGGGACGCATTTGCCAATAGCCAGTTGACCATGAGAAAAACAGATATTAATAATGAGCCTGTTTCATTTCAAAAGCTCTGCTGGTTTCGCTTTAGAAAGGAAAATGCTTACCAATATGAGTGCAAAGAGTCTTTTGGTGAAGCTAACTTTAGACAGGTGGATTGTAAAAAAAAAACTTTACGTAGGCAGTCAATGTGACAACAATCTTGTGATCCACAGGGCCATCCCATAACTGAGCAAAAATATAATGACCTAATGTCATTGTTTTCTACAAACCCACCAGCATTAAGTCGTGATTATTTTGATTTTTACCATAACTTACCCCACGGTAGGAGGGAACAAGAAGAAGATGATTAATCACAGCAATTTTATTTACTTTAAGCAACCATAAAAGGATAAAACTTTTAATTTACGTTATTTTAAATATGTATTGTGCCTCTCTTTCACGTACAGGTACATACAAAGAGGGAAAAAAATTAGTGCAAAAAGTAGATATCTTTAGTTTTATTTTTCCTTGCATAATACATATATATATATATTTAATTTTGTACTAAATGTAATGTTTTCATCATAATAAAGAACTTACAAAAAAAAATAAGCTATTTTATTAAATACATTTACTGCAGAGCAGTTCTAATTATATCGCTTATAATGTTTTGCCCATTTTCTCGAAACTATCAAAAAATAGTTGCCTAGTTTTTGCATTTAGCCGACGATATAAGGTGAAACGTAGGTGGCGCGTGGATAGCAAAACTCAGAGTATGTAGCAAACATTTCAAGAGAGAGTCTTATGTGGACTTAAGAAGTTACAAACTCCAAAAGAACGCAGTTCCAATAGCTTGGCTAAACCAAGAGCCAAGCCAAGAACTAAACATTGCAAGCAGTTCAGCTCAAGTAAGGCAAAATGTACCATTAATTGAAAACGAGGTTGAAAACCTCTCTAATTATGGGTTGAATATTAGTAAAGGTGAGTAGTGGGTAGATTAGCTTGTAGTTTGTTAGCTCTGTATATACCGGGTGATGCATCGGCTTAGGACATATAGGAAATCCCATGTAAATCTTTAAGGGGTCAATTATTGGTTCCCCCAAGTATTAATTTTAGAAGAAACTTTTAATAGAACTTTTTAAAGGCCTGTATTAGGCAAGATCACCTACCAACTTTAAATGCATTCCATCAAGCCGTTATTATGCTAATAGCTAAAGAAGTTTGATAAAAAAAAGGTATTTTACGCAGCCTTAATACTGCAGCCACCAGTAATTATGAAACTATTATACCTACGGTCTATTTTCTAGGATCGATATTTTGAAAATTTGAAACTTGATTTGAAAAAAGCGAAAAATTCAAAATATTTTCATTATCTCATTTATTTTCAACTTTACGGCAAAAATGAAAAGGACTAAACATGTAAAAGATCAAATTCTGAACAATTTTGATTCCTACCTTTTTTCCCCAAAATCGATATTTTGGAAATTAAACCTGAAAAAGGCAATAAATTTAAAATATAATTTTCACTTTTATTTTCAACTTTACGGTAAAAATGAAAAGGACTAAGCTTGTTCAGAATTTGAATCTCTACAAGTTTAGTCCTCCTCATTTATGCCATATAAAGTTGAAAATAAATTATATAATAATGATAATATTCTGAATTTTTGTTGCGTTTTTCAGATTTAATTTCCAAAATATCGATTTTGGGGGAAAAAAGGTAGGAACCAAAATTGTTCAGAATTTGATTTTTTACATGTTTAGTCCTCTTTATTTTTGCCGTAAAGTTTGAAATAAACGAAATATTGAAGATATTTTTAATTTTTTCGTTTTTTTTTTAATTTTTTTTAATTTAATTTTAAAATATCGATCCTAGAAAAAAATATTAAGGACCAAACTTGTAGAGAATCAAATTTCCTACAATTTTTGTGCTTATGATTTTCCTGTAAAATCAAAATTGGCCGAGTTATTAAAAAAAAACCGTTTTTTTGTAAAAATATTTTTTTTTGAATATACGCATAAGGCTGTTTTGGTTTACTTAAGTATATTAAATCAAGATAATACAGTATTCGTTGTATTTTACAGCCAAAAATGACTTAACATGCGCTGCATTATAGTAACTCAAAAATCCAAAAAAATTAGTTACTATAGTTTACAACTTCGTTGTATGAGTCGATATGTGTATGAAATATCATTATTTAAATTTAAATGTCTTATTTTTATGCTTTTAGACACTTCTGAGGAAATAGTTCAAACTCCAATAGCTTAAATACCAAATCAAAAACAACCAGAGGTTCAAGCCCAACCTTCCACACCTCCCATCATACGAATAGGTGAAATATTTAAAGAAATTTAAAGAAGTTTATCAAGAGCCGATATTGCACCTGGGAAACAAAAATTGATTAAAATAATTCATAAAAAAACAGATCACTTAAGGCAAGTTAAATTGTTATCAAAGAAACGCAAACATTCTATAAAAGCCTTATTAAATCTATCGGACACAAATGTTGTGAGAAATTTATTCAAAGATATGTCATCTATTACTGCCAATTTCATGGTATCCTAAATTAAAAATTCAAAGGTAAAAGGAGTTAAGGGCCGAAGATGGTCTATGGAGGACAAAATTCTATCCCTTTGTATTTACAAAAGGAGTCCCAGATGCTACTCACTATTGAGAAAATTTGTGGCACTTCCACATAAAAGAACTCTACTGGCCCTACTTGAAAAGGTTCCATTTCAGACAGGAATCAACTTACATAAATTTAAACATTTAAATGAAAAAATTTCTGATGGAATAGATCGCTCTTGTGCCTTATTATTTGATGAAATTGACATTTCAGAAAATTTACAATATGACATTGGACAGGATAGAATTTTAGGTTTTGAAGATTTCGGTTCAGAAATCAAAGCTCAAGGTGAAAGGAAGAGTGCCAATAAAGCATTGTATTTATGCTTGTAGGCTTGTCCCTTAATTGGAAGCAGCCTGTTGCTTTCTATTTTAGTAACAATGAGTGCAATTCAGAAACCTTACAAGCCTGCATTTTTGAAGTCTTAAATCCCTCAAAATATCATGCCAAAGTGGATGTAGTTACTACTGTGTGTGATATGGATCCTAGCAATGTCAAATGCCTAAAAGAACTGGGTGTATATATTGAAAGGTCTTTTTTCTTTTTTGAGGGACATAAAATATTCAGAATGTAAACTTAAGTCATACTGTAGCCGCTTATATATATTCTCTAATCAGCACAGGTAATATATCTTTTAGTTCCCTATTGTTTCAAATCTATATACAATATGTATTTTTAGGTGTTTTAGATACACAAGTTGTGGCCACTGCTACATTCATAAAGGAAATGGACTCTATTTTTGCTAGCTTCAATGGCAGGACCCTAAAAGCTCCTGATGGGAAGGATTTTCGTTGTGCTGTGACTGAAAATTCTAAGCACATTGAGTATTGCAAAGAAGCCTTCTCAAAAATTAATAAATTTAAATTTAAAAGACTGATAAAGGCTGGGACTCTAAAATTATCCAAGCCACCTTCTCAAATTGGATGGCTGACCTCTCTAAATGCTATTCCACAAATATGGGCGTATATGCTGAATAAGGGAGCCTCCTCTTTGAAACCGAGATATTTAAATCAAGATCCTCTTGAGAATTTGTTTGCAGGTATTCGATCTGCCTGTGGATGTAATGACCATCCAAATGTAAGCAATTTATAGGCAGCCTAAAAACTCAAATTTTAAATGGTCTTGCCAATCAAAGCAGTGCTACAAATTGTCAAGAGGCCCAACATATATAGTTATCCAATTTTAGGGTATTTTTAGAAGGTGAATCCGAAAAACCTGCTACTTCAGCAGAAATATTTACTACAGATGATATTGTGCAAGATCGAGTAAAAGATATAAGCACTAAAATCTGTAGAGATGTTTCTGTTGGCAATCATACCATATTTTCAGTGCCATATGTTTCTGGATACATAATAAAAAGAATTCAAAATTCAAAAAATATGAACTGTGAACTATGTAATTCCCAGTTAACTTCTGATGGCATGGAATTACATAACATATATATTTGCAATAAAGAATGGTCAACTTCTAAAAATTCTTTAAATTATCCATGTGAAAACTTTACAGTTTTAGTTGGCATTGGAATAACCAGATTAGAAACATTTCTTAATAATTATGCTTCACAACAAAAAATTATGGTGAATGCGCAAACATTTTTTAAAGACAATCTGTCGTTTGAGTTTCTGACATGTGATATTCATAAGGATTTTATTAGCAGTATCACCATCAAATCAATATGTAAAATTGGAATACCTTGGTGCTGTAAAAGATCCAATCAAATCATTAGGGAAAAAAGAAAAGAAAAGAGGGCACATAAAAGAAAATTGAAAAAATTTATTAAAAAAATTTTAGATAAAAAAATAAAATAAATAACATTTTTTTAAATTGGACACATTTTATGTTATATTTAGCTTGAACACTTTTCGAGATATGTGTAAATAGTTGAAAATTGCCTTTTTTTTAGGTTGTTAAGCCAATTTAATATAAAAATTTTTCTAATATTTTATTTAATATAAAAAATCATTTTCACGTTCCTATCTTTATATCTATGCTTAGACCTTCACTAAACCCACCATTAATGACAACTCCTAAATTATTTTGTTTTATTTCATGTATCATTTCACCATCGATGTCATTTAATTAATATACTAAGGTAATAAAGTATAATTTTAAACTTAACCGTAAAATGTAATTTCTTTAGATTTAGTTGTTTATGTACAAAATATTTAAATATTGTCTCATAATACATTTCCTTATTTTCATTTAGTTAACTTAGCTTTATTACACTTTATATGCGTCTATAACATTTATACTTTTTATTACATGTTTATCTTATTAGGTGAAAAAATTTAATACAAAATCTTGAATATAATACTGTTTATATAAAATGTTTAAAATAAAAAATTTTAAAGTATTAAGTAATATTTCATTGTGCAAAATCTAGCCCCAAAAGAAATTAAAATCTAGTCATAATATATGTTTTTTTTCCATTTTTTTAGTAAGTTGCATACATTGAAGTTCTATTCATTATAAATGTGTAGGAAAACCACTATGTATGCAAACTACTAAAAATTTTGGCAAAAAACTTATAATGTGTAAAATTAAACCAAAATACCTATTTTGAATTTCCCGCCCTAGCATTATTTTCAAATTACGCGCCATTGCTTATACCTTGCATGATGCTAGACAAAGATAAATGCGCTTGGATAATTTTTTTCCATTGGCTTGCTTGTCTCGTTGATTGTCTCTGTTATTTGTTAGTAGTTTATTTTCTAAGCGAAATTGCGTACCTTGTCCGTTAGCGTTGTTTAATATTATTCTAAAAATTAAAAAAAGTGCTTAAGTACAGGTCTATGTTTGTTGTGCGGTAAAATATTATCGGCAAGTAAAATAATTTACAAAAATAGGGATTATGTTTTTTGGGTCTGGTAAGCAATAGCGGAATAGAATTTTGTTGATTTTAAGACACATATTAGTATTCTTTGAACAATAATAAACAATTTTAGATGCGGAAAACACAGGTTTTATGCACAATTATTCCTATCAAACACAAAAAACAACAATTAATTACATTTCCATGCGTCCATGTTCTATACTGACGTTCGCAATGTTCGCATTCCGTATTAATAATCAGCTGTTTTACGCCAAGCTCAGTGCGACGTTGCCGTCTTTTGTCTAGTTATTTCTGAATGTTAAGAAAATTATAATTTTACAATAATTACTTTCTTTATAGCATCGTCAGGGTGGGTTGGGTTGGGCCCTGGTTGGCGTTTTCTCGTGATTTTAAAAAATTGCGAGAAAATCCATGTTATTAATTAATTTATATAAAAAAATAATTACCGAAATTTTCTCCGCGGATTTTAATATTTTGTATTTCTGGCAACACTGTAGAAAAATGTATGAGATTCAGCGCAGCCGACCATAATTTTATTATAAAATGGCTGATTTTTACCGCAAAATCCGCTTTTTTTTTAAATTTACTACCTATGACTACTTTCTGCTGTATTTTTTTTTCTCCTATACGATAGTCGCTATTTCTTACCAGCCCCTGTTTTTTTAGTCATAACGTTAAATCTTTGTTGGATCTTTTAAAATCAAAGAAACAATTGCTTTAAAATGTTTGTAGCTAATAATTCTTAGGTTTAATATTGTTTATATTTTTTAGGCACTTTTTTACAACATGCAAAAATTCCTGATTAAAAAAAATAAAAGGGCATCATCGCCATCTTTAAATACGCAACTGTCTACGCCGTCTACAAATACAAGGGAACACTTTCTGGCACCTGTATGTTCTTCAACTCCAGAACCAACTGCTTCTATAAGTACCAGTACCAGCATCAGCACATATACAAAAAAAACCATTTCATCTTCGACATCAGATGAAAATGAAGACAACATTCCAGCAAAGAGGATAAAGAAGTCATATACTCATAAATATCGGCAGGAATGGGAGAAAAATGAAAATTTTAAAAGCTGGATTAGTGAAAGTAAGAAGGGTAGCAATTATTTTTTTTGTAAAATTTGTAATGATGATTATATTGGAGGTTTGTCGGCTGTAAAAAAACATTATAATTCAAAAAAACATACATTTAACATGAAAACGTTATTTAAACAAAAAACTCTGACTCAAAGCTCATTTAAAATTTCAAACTTTAATATTCTAAAACAAAATGATATTAGAATTGCCGCTTTTGTTGCCGAACACAATCTTCCGATATCTATTTCAGACCATTTAACGGAACTTACAAAATCAATTTGCAATTCTGGTATTGAGCCAAAGCAGCTCAGTCAAATGACATGTAGTAGAACAAAATGCACGGCAATTATCAATAATGTTTTAGGAAAGTCTAATTTTGAAAATTTAATAGAAAAATTAAGGATTTTCAAATTTTCGCTTTTAGTAGACGAGTCAACAGACATTTCGGCGGAAAAAAAATTAGCTATTGTTGTAAGAATTAATGAACATTTTCTTGTCAGAGACGAGTTTTTAATGCTTATACCTGTTAGCGATACGACGGCCCAAAATTTATATAAAGTTATCACCGATTTTTAAAAAAATATAATATTCCATATAAAAATAACATTGTAGGGTTTGGAGCGGATGGAGCTAATGCCATGATGAGGACCCATCACTCGTTAAAAACATTATTGCAACAAGATATTCCCGATTTATTCGTGATGAAATTTATTTGCCATTCACTGGCACTATGTGCCTCCTATGCTTCTAAAAAAATTCCTGATACAGTCGAAAAATTAATTCGTTGTGTTTTCTCTTATATGCAACACAGTTTTAAACGTCAATCAGAATTTAAAATGTTTCAGGAATTTTTAAACATAAAGCCGCATAAACTGCTACAATCATCACAAACAAGGTGGCTTTCTTTGCAGTCGGCAGTATTACGGGTTTTGGAACAGTATGAAGCACTGAAAATGTATTTTCGCACTGAAACTTTTGATGGGGTATCTAATGAAAGTGAAATTCACAATTTATTAGAAAACCCTTTTAATAAATTATACCTGCAATTTTTGGAATATGTCTTACCAATTTTTAATGACATTAACTTGGAGTTTCAGTCAGAAAAACCAAAAATTCATTGTTTGTATCCTCGAATGGCTAATGCATTTAAATTATTGTTAGTTTTTATATGAAACCAGGCTATTTAAAAAATACTGATTTAAAATTACTACAGAACCGAAACCCGGAACACTTTGTTCCATTGGAAAATATTTATTTGGGTCCAAAAGTCTCTGCAACATTAAATGAAATAATATTGCATATTCCGAAAAAAAAACAATTAAGGATAAACTGTTTAAGCTTTAAAGATAACAAATAGGGGAAGTTTTTATCTCCAAGAAAAATGCATGTGGGACACTTAGGTAAATGTATTATGCATTTCGGCTGTGTAAACAGCCATCATCAGATACTAAAATAAAATAAAATACAGGTAATTCAGGACAATTTTAAAAAGAGCTTATTCGCTATAACAATATAGATTTAGAACTTACCAGAACATTACAAAAAACATATACGTTCACCAAATAAACCAAAAAATTACCCGTTATCGGGAAAAAAACAACAATAAATAAAAGAATTAAAATTAAAAACATAGTACAATAAGGACATCTACGATTTAAAATATAAAATTTATACTAAGGACGATACAGATTTCTAAATATTAAAAGAAGGTACTATAAGGAACTATTGTATATTAGCGTTGCGTTAAAGAAAATATTTTAAATTTTGACTAATACAAATATTATAAGATAAGATGAAAGAGTTAGAAACAATAAGGTAAAAGTTATTTTCTAGGGCTAATTGAATCAAAAAAGCGTAAACTGTCAAACTTGGTTTGCTCATTAATGCATGTGCAGTCTGGGGAGTTTATGGCCCTATTTATTTCAAATGCTTCCAACAAGTCCAATTGTAACCCTTTCTCACAAACATGCAGAACCTCAGTGTTAGGTCCCGGATCAAAACTATGCCCAGACTCTAATATGTGGTTCGCAAAAGGAGAATTGGTATTGTTAATAAAAGTATTTTTATTTCGCGTGATAAGTCTTAAATGTTCGTTGACTCTGACTTCAATTTTCCTTCCGCTTTGGCCGACATAACAGATATCACAGAATGGGTGGGAACAAGTTAACTTGTAAACTCCAGATCGGTGTGTTATCGGTATTTTATCTTTAGTGTTTACTAAATGTTTTGCCAAGTTGTTTTTGGTTTTGAAAGACATATTAGGTTGAGTGACAAATTCATTGGACTTAAAACACTAGAAGAGACGTTGCCAAAGTAAGTAATAGATCGATAAGATCCGAGGGTATTGGGTTTACTGAGTAATGGTTTATGAAGTTTTTTGAAAAAATGTTTGTTGTATAGCTTCTTAATAGCATTTATAGGATATCCATTATTTCGAGCGATTT
The DNA here is from genome assembly GCF_022605725.1 of Anthonomus grandis grandis. NCBI lineage: Eukaryota > Metazoa > Arthropoda > Insecta > Coleoptera > Curculionidae > Anthonomus > Anthonomus grandis. Next base: position 1,169,491 of record NC_065562.1, on the reverse strand, counting down.
GTAAAATTATATTATATTCTTTTTTGAAATTAATATCGTTTAGTGGAATATTGAACAATCTATGAAAAAAACAATTAAAAGCGGCAAATTTTTGGCTAAAGGGATGATTAGAGGTAAAGGGTATTACTGTATCTGTGGCTGTAGGTTTACGATATATTTGAAATTCAAAATGGTTATTGTGATTAGTGATTAAAAGGTCTAAAAATGGCAAACTTGATTCTTTCTCTAACTCGTAGGTAAACTGTATGTTGGGATGAACAGAATTAATGAAATCAACAAAGTTTTCTAGGTCGTCTTTGGTTCCATTAAAAATAGTAAAAATGTCGTCTCCGTAGCGAACCCATGTTTTTATATGTTTTTTAAATATATGGTGTTCTGAAATTTGTTGTTCTAGTTTATACATAAACAGTTCGGCTAAAAAAGGTGACAAATTAGAGCCCATTGCTAATCCAGTTTTTTGTTCGAAAAAATTATTGTCAAATTGAAAAAAGTTTTGAAGGAGCACACAATTGACTAGAGAACACAAATCCAAAATGAAATGACTGGGTAAATTAGTGTTAGTATAAAGTAGTTCTCTGAGTATTGAAATGCAATCACTCGGAGGTATGCTCGGAAACAAGTTAGTAACATCAAAAGAGATAAGCCAGGATTGGGGTGGTATCTGGATAGGAAATAAATGTTCAGTTAATTCAAAAGAATTTTTTATAGAGAAAGGATTGTTGACGTTTAACGTAGAAGGTTAAATAGAAGATAACCAAGAAGAAAGTCTGGAAGCAGGAGAATTCATGTAGGCAACTACTGGACGAACAGGGTAGTTAGCTTTATATATTTTCGGTAGGCAGTAAAGGAGAGGAGTGGAGGGATTCATGGGAATGAGTTTTCTTTCGGAGATGGAAAAATAATCAAGAGTCAATTGGCTTTGTTTAAGAGTAAACTTTAATAGGGCTATAAACTTGTTCATGGGGTTGTTAGTTAGGTTGCAAAAATTATTGGAATTTAGGAATTGAGTAACCTTAGATAAATAATCTGGTTTGTTCATTATAACAATACAGTTTCCCTTGTCGGCTTTTGTTAAAACTAAATTATCTTTGGCCATCTTATTTTTTAAATGTTTTAAAACTATGTTATTTTTCTTGTTATAAAGATGATCAATATTGTTATCTTTCAAATATTTGTTGATTTTAAAGGATATTTGCCCTCTCACACACTCTGGTTTGTAAAGTTCGTGGGTTTTTAGAATTCTTTCAGCTTCAATTATAAGTTGTTCAGAAACATAATTTGAATCAAAATGTGGTAAGTTGAACTTTAGGCCCATATTTAAAAGATGTATTTCCTGGTTAGAAAGAGCACTATTGGACAAGTTGAGAATACGAGGATGAAATTTATGGGGTTCAGTACTGTTCTTATAGGAATTCGAAAAGTTGTTATTTTGTTTATTCTTTAAATTATGTAGTTTTTTGTTCAAAATTATAAAATGTTCCTTACCCTTTCTACGTACATGTTCAATTATATAAACCAACAAAATATCAAACTCAATGTTGTGTAGCTGCTTAGAAATTAAAGAATATAAAAACTTAAGTTTCTGGTCTATGGAGTTTAAATTAGAGTGATGGTTGCGAATTTCTTGTCGTATCCAGGTTTTTTTTGGCAATATTTAGTGCTTTACTGGAGCTTCTTGATACAGAGTTGGTTCTAATATTTATATAGTTTGGTTTCATTTTCAGAATCCCTCCACTCCTTTCCTTTACTGCCTACCGAAAATACATAAAGCTAACTACCCTGTTCGTCCAGTAGTTGCCTACATGAATTCTCCTGCTTCCAGACTTTCTTCTTGGTTATCTTCTATTTTACCTTCTACGTTAAACTTCAACAATCCTTTCTCTATAAAAAATTCTTTTGAATTAACTGAACATTTATTTCCTATCCAGATACCACCCCAATCCTGGCTTATCTCTTTTGATGTTACTAACTTGTTTCCGAGCATACCTCCGAGTGATTGCATTTCAATACTCAGAGAACTACTTTATACTAACACTAATTTACCCAGTCATTTCATTTTGGATTTGGGTTCTCTAGTCAATTGTGTGCTCCTTCAAAACTTTTTTTAATTTGACAATAATTTTTTCGAACAAAAAACTGGATTAGCAACGGGCTCTAATTTGTCACCTTTTTCAGCCGAACTGTTTATGTATAAACTAGAACAACAAATTTCAGAACACCATTTATTTAAAAAACATATAAAAACATGGGTTCGCTACGTAGACGACATTTTTACTATTTTTAATGGAACCAAAGACGACCTAGAAAACTTTGTTGATTTCATTAATTCTGTTCATCCCAACATACAGTTTACCTACGAGTTAGAGAAAGAATCAAGTTTGCCATTTTTAGACCTTTTAATCACTAATCACAATAACCATTTTGAATTTCAAATATATCGTAAACCTACAGCCACAGATACAGTAATACCCTTTACCTCTAATCATCCCTTTAGCCAAAAATTTGCCGCTTTTAATTGTTTTTTTCATAGATTGTTCAATATTCCACTAAACGATATTAATTTCAAAAAAGAATATAATATAATTTTACAAATTGCTCGAAATAATGGATATCCTATAAATGCTATTAAGAAGCTATACAACAAACATTTTTTCAAAAAACTTAATAAACCATTACTCAGTAAACCCAACACCCTCGGATCTTATCGATCTATTACTTACTTTGGCAACGTCTCTTCTAGTGTTGCACAGTGTTTTAAGTCCAATGAATTTGTCACTCAACCTAATATGTGTTTCAAAACCAAAAACAACTTGGAAAAACATTTAGTAAACACTAAAGATAAAATACCGATAACACACCGATCTGGAGTTTACAAGTTAACTTGTTCCCACCCATTCTGTGATATCTGTTATGTCGGCCAAAGCGGAAGGAAAATTGAAGTCAGAGTCAACGAACATTTAAGACTTATCACGCGAAATAAAAATACTTTTATTAACAATACCAATTCTCCTTTTGCGAACCACATATTAGAGTCTGGGCATAGTTTTGATCCGGGACCTAACACTGAGGTTCTGCATGTTTGTGAGAAAGGGTTACAATTGGACTTGTTGGAAGCATTTGAAATAAATAGGGCCATAAACTCCCCAGACTGCACATGCATTAATGAGCAAACCAAGTTTGACAGTTTACGCTTTTTTGATTCAATTAGCCCTAGAAAATAACTTTTACCTTATTGTTTCTAACTCTTTCATCTTATCTTATAATATTTGTATTAGTCAAAATTTAAAATATTTTCTTTAACGCAACGCTAATATACAATAGTTCCTTATAGTACCTTCTTTTAATATGTAGAAATCTGTATCGTCCTTAGTATAAATATATTTTAAATCGTAGATGTCCTTATTGTACTATGTTTTTAATTTTAATTCTTTTATTTATTGTTGTTTTTTTCCCGATAACGGGTAATTTTTTGGTTTATTTGGTGAACGTATATGTTTTTTGTAATGTTCTGGTAAGTTCTAAATCTATATTGTTATAGCGAATAAGCTCTTTTTAAAATTGTCCTGAATTACCTGTATTTTATTTTATTTTAGTATCTGATGATGGCTGTTTACACAGCCGAAATGCATAATACATTTACCTAAGTGTCCCACATGCATTTTTCTTGGAGATAAAGACTTCCCCTATTTGTTATCTTTATATACGCATTCTCCTACAAAATATGGACTTCTATTCAACTGTTTAAGCTTTTATACAGAAGCTGCACACGAAATTTATAAAAGATTTCCTTTTAATTCAAAGGAAGTTGAAATACTTAAATTGGCATCTTGCATTATTGATCCAAAAAAAATTGAATCGACTGAGAGGCCATTTAGGGTCAATGTTTCCAGGATCTATAGAGGATATTAATACTTTGGATCTTGAATTTAGAGTTTTAAAAACTTCGTCTGAGTTTGACTTTACATTAGATCATATAGAATTTTGGAAAATTGTATGTAATGCTAAGAAGGGAGATGGAACTTATTTGTTTAACCCATTAATGCCTGGTTATTTTTTTTTGGCAGAGAAATATCAAATGATTAATTTTTAGGTTTTTAGGATACAATACAAGGATTGACAGCAATTTTTTAGTTTTATTAGTAATACTGTAGCCGAAATTAAATGTGACCATATGGTAACACTAGGCGTTTTAACTACCTAGTTATAACAATTTGTGAAAAAATACAAAGAATTGTTCAGTGTCATTTATTTTAAAGTAAAAAACAAAAACTGTTATTTTAGACTAAAATCTACTTTCATTGAAAAGCTACTTTGTATGAAATAAAGAAAAACAGTCAATACAAACACCCACGTCGCATTTTTTGCACATTGTTCTTCCCACTGCGGACCAGCCCTCTCCAGCACAACGTCGCCGTTTGTTTTGGGGAACTCAAATAACCAAATGATCCCTTTTATCATACCGAATATCATCCGATACCCTGTTCAAGGAAACTGAGCTTGAAGATGTGGAAACTTTACCAGGACCTTTTGGTGGAACTCCAAAAGAGTTTAAATAAAATTTCGCTATTTCCCTTCTAAACTCTAATTGCGGAAGAGTTCCTCCAGATTTCTTGTGGAGTTGCCAAGCATTCTGCACACACGCATCCATTAGCCACGTAAATATACTACACCACCACTTTTCACCCCTTATACCAATGCGGTATCTCGATATATTCTCGTCCATAAGGTCAACGCCACCCATATAAGAATTGTAAGTTCCAATCACAAACGGCCGAGGCACTTGAACTACTTTTTTTTCGGCACTTGAATATCGGCGCACTGATCCAATTGGTTGTACTCCAAAACATGTTGACGCCAGAGTGACAACTCCATTATCAGCCCAGCGAACATATGAAATCCCATTTCCCTTATCAAGGATAGATTCGGTAGTACCTCTCGGTTTTTTTCAAAGGTCTTTTTTTCTGTAAGAGAGCATCCCTTAGGTAATCTATTTTCACGCACAGTTCCAGTACCTTGATACCCTTTATCTCGTAAATATTTAAGGAGCTTTACGCTTGTAAATAAATTATCAAAATAGAGTTTATATGGTTTGAAACATTTTACTATTTCTACTTCTTTTAGCATTTGCACCATGGGCGCTGATGCTTTACCGAATAATAATTCATACTCAGGGAAGCGGCGGGGGTTATTTCCCTGATACATTTCAAAGTTGATGAGGTAACTGGAAGCCGTATTCATACACCACATTTTATAGCCGAAACGAACTGGCTTACCTCGAATAAACTGCTTGCAGCTGTGTTTTCCGAAGTATCGAATCATAGATTCGTCGTAACATAGATGCTCTTCAGGCTCAAAATAAGCTAAAAAGTTTTCCTTGATCTTGTCCATTAGTGGACGCATTTTCCACACTTTATCAGACAGCTCTGGTTTACAATTATCAGCGAAGTGAATAAAACGCGAAATTTGCAAAAACCGGTCCCTGCGCATAGACATGTAAACCAGTTCATTTCTCATGTCATTATTTGAGTCTCAGTAAAACTTTTTTCCTGGTAAATCAATATACCCACTATCCACAATAATAAGAATGCCAATGTAGCATTTCATTTCTCCTACAGATACTTTAGGGTCCGGACAGTTTTTGAATAAGGCATACCTGGACGTTTCCTCGATCATCATATGTATGATGTCATCATGGATAAACAATTCTAATAATTCCACGGAATTTTTGGGCTTATCAAAACAAATATCAGCGGAGGCAAGTATAACAATATATTGCAATTCTATTGCAGCACGGCCACGACATTTTTTTATACCTGTGTTACAACAAACCACCCACCTTTTTGACAATTTTTTTAATAATTAAAAAAAAAACTGTGTAAAAAATATGTGTCATTAAATCTAACCACGACTTTTGCGTGACTTGATAAATGTTTTTGTTGGTTGTAAAATAACATTATTACTATATATATATTAAGCCAGAGAAACAAAAATTATATGCATGCCAATGCCTTATAAAGAAAACGCCGCGTGCTAAACGTTTTTAATTTTTGTACTTGTCCAAGTAACTTCATCTAAACTATACAACCCTAGTGAATAAATACTAACTTTACTCTCTACTCTGTAACTGTTATCTTTACTTTACTAACCCTTATATTCTTTCTAGAATTTATGTTGTATTTTGAAATGATATGTCTTTTTAAAATATTATTTGTATTATTATAACCCGTTTATATCATAAAAATATACACCTTTTTTTAAAAAAATATGTTTTACTTACTGCCATAAATTAACCCTTAATTAGAGAACTGAGTCCCGGGGACTCATACTGAAATTTTAATCGCTCGTGACCCCCACTCTTTTGCGCCAAATCCGCCGTGCGTTACAGAACCTTGACCTTCCTGCAGTCAGATCCCGAATGGACCGCCGGACGGATGCTCCTTCGAAAAATTATTTATGGTACGTACCATCCGGAGGTGAGTCCGTGGGACTCATGGTGTATTGTTACGGTACGATTATATTTACATAAATATTTTGTTTTTAGGCAAAAAATGGCAAATTTACCTGGCCCATGTAGGGTGAATCCATTAGATGATAATTACGAAACGTTCGTAATTATCATCTAATGGATCGTCGTTAGTACCTGGCTAAGGGAGTTGGAAGCTTTGGACGAAAATGAGGATGATGCTGGTACTCAGCCACAAGAACATGTACTAGAAGAGCTGCTATCAGATGTTGATGATGGTGATTAGATTGAAAGTGAACATGAAACAGAATCAGAAATGTCCAATGATTCAGATCCAGAATTAGAGGAGCCCGATACTTCAATCATCGAAACACCATCGAATACTTATTATTATGGTAAGAACAGGTTCAAGTGGTCTTTCAAACCTCCAACACGAAATATTAGAACTTTAGCGCATAATATGATTCGTCTTCCTTATAATAAACCAGCCGTTGCTCAAGAAAATCACACTTTTTTTTTAAAAAATATGTTTTATTTACTGCCATAAATTAAATAACAAAATAATATATCCGGGGAAAATCTGAGAACTTTTTGTCCTAAAATCTGGGGACAATTATTTTTTCGACCTGGCAACACTGCAAGTGTGGCTGGCTGGCTAGCGAGCGCTCTATAGACTATAAGGGTACAAACATAGTGGAGCGGCGAGCCTCGAGTCTAGCCGGGATTCTAGCGGCGAGATTAAAAACTCAAAGAGACACACATCCTATAGTAGAGCCAGAGAAAAACAAACCACCAAGAAGCGACAAAACCCGCATTTACCGTTGATTTTCTGGGCACAGAACACAAATATAGAGAAATGTGTGTTGCCTAATGAACAGACAGAAATTCTATTGACAGCTTTGTTGACAAAGACGGGGGCATCCATCTTGGGTGGCGTGTGGCGGGAAATTTAAGCTTGATCTATTGCCTGGTATTTAAATTTCATGTAATTTGCAGTTGCATTACAAAGTTGATACGTTAACTGACGAGTGATGAGATTTAAATAGAATTTTATTTTATTTAAAAAAAAAACAATATACTTTCATTTTAGAAATACCCACATTTAATTAAAATTGTTAATTTTAAATGTTGAGAAAAAATAAAAATATTGCATCTCAGACATTTCTCATCACTTTAATCAAGAATTAACACATCAACTAAAATATTATTTAATTTAAATTTGGTTCTCAAGACATTGCTTATTTAAGATATTTGGCTATAGATACTTACCAAGAATTATAAATTGGCCCGATAGATGGGACTAAATTTTAAATAAAAAAAAAAACAAAGCTAAATTGTCTTTTAAATGTTTTATTTTAAGATGAATTAAAATAAATTTAACAAAGGATTTTAAAATGCATAAAAAAGTTACAATACATTCCAAATGAAATACTGCAAACTGTAAGTATGGTATTAATAACACCTTTTATGTAAAAAATAGAATTGTTGCAGGTATAAAGCATATTTTAACTGAAAATCCTAATTTATGGAGTTTCAGAAACAAATTACCTGCTTTTTTTGTTTCCATAAGTATAAAACATGATAAGAAATATGTAACATACCTAAATAAAAAATTAAACATATATATTTTTTAACCATCTATACAATTGCAATAAAATAATATATATCCACAAATTATGGAAAACAAAATATAAGCTCTTATAAAGACAGAAACTGAACCTATCTCTTGAAATAAATCTGGCTTTTCATTGTAAATAAGTTAATTAATAATGACTGGATATAACACAAATACATATGTACGAGTTAATATGCATGTTTTTTTCCATTTTATTTTTTTAGTATAAGCAAATAAAAACAAAATATGACTTTTGATTAGTCACAATCGGGTAAAGATGTCACAAGTCAGTGGGGTTGTCTCCAGTAAGTATGCAACATGAAACATAAGAAAACAGATTAAGACAGTGTATTGTGTATACAATATTATATATTCTATCGGGTTAAAATTAAATCTAAAAGTATTTCATCCTAATGATCCAAAATACATAAGTTTTCATTATTAGTAAGTATTGATTATCACATTAGTTATGATTACAAATTAAGGTTCTAAATAATACCGTAAAGGATTTGATATTAGTCCATAATTTTACTTTAAGCTAATAATATGAATTTAATAATGGGTCAGTAAAAAAAAAAAAATAGGACTGTAAAAAACATAGCATTTACTATCAAAATGTCTCAGGTAATTTAGGTATTTTAAAAAATAGGATATTACATACTAAAATCTTAGCTAAAAAGTTAAAAAACAAAATTATTCTGATTGTGTAGGTGTAGGATCATGAGTATTAAATGAGGATATTCAGGATTTTTGTTTTTTTAAAGGCATTTTAGATTGTCAAATATTTTTCTGTTTTTTAGAATGACCAACACTTAAAGATTGTTGTTGTGGTTTTAAAGTTGGCTTTTGATTTTATACTTTAAATATTTATAAACCAACCAAAACTTTTTCTCTTAATTGACTAAATGACCATAGCTATCCATCCATAAATGTGTATAACTTAAAGTGGATTAAGTCGATTAGGGAAATCAGTTTTTAAGAAGTATATGTCAATCTGTTTTCGTTAAATTGAACAAATAGGTATTGTGTTTATACTCCATGTGAATATCATTTCTACTTAAGAACCAGAAAAGTGTTTGGAGCAAACATTTTTAGTCGGACTTACATGAGACAATATTTTTGTAAGGATGGATTCAATAGCAATTAAAAAAAATTATGATTTCTGTGATTGTCTGGGCAATTCCTCATATATAAACTAGTGAATAAAGAATATTTGTATGAATATCTTAATCTAGATGAAGACAAGGAAAAGGAAATACTTATTATTTTCCCAGTGAAGGTTCAAGAATTAAAACTGAATTGTAAAAAAAAAGTTAAATTGAGAATAGTGACATAGATATGTCCAAAATAGGATTAAATCTATAATTATATCCTGGAAAATGATAATACAGTTAAGATACACCTAAACATTATTAGAAAACACTTAGGTATGTCATAATTGAAATTTACCTGTCTCCTGCTCTATGTAGTTGCACGATGATTCGATGTTGGCAGGTTTGTAAAATAATGTATCAACTCAGAACTCAAAAAAACTACAAAAAGCTATAAAATTACTTAAAAACTTTAAATTGGAAGAAAATCATGAGGCTTGGCTTGTTTTCCACCCAAAGAAAACTTAAAAAAGACAATCGTCAAATACGACAGTTAAAATGTCACTATTGTCATATTTGATGTACGTCAAAAATTAGACAATCAGAATCAATCGGCCATCTTGGGTGGCAGACTATTCCGCCCCGCCACATTCAACCTTCATACCGGTGCTGGCGGGCGAGAGCCGAATCTACTTCTCTCCGATTCGGCGGAAAAGTCAGGAATGGACTAAAAACAACCTTCATACCGGTGTTTCTGGGGTCCAATTTTGGTGCCCTTGAGCGGGCTTAAATGACTGGCACTATAATATATAAAGTAACGGATAAAAATCGTTTTGGCAATTTAATAGTTCCGTACACGGAGAGATATACGATAATTAATAGATTAAACATTTTATTGGGAATTTGAAATCAAAACTATTACATTATTTTACTGTTGGTATAGTTAAGTTATAGGTATACCTAAACTATACCGGGTGACACAGGAAAAAGGGAACACGCAACAACTTTTTTATTTTTCAAGATAAACAAATGCATGAAAAAATATACTGGGTGTCTCATTTAAAATAAGAAAGTTCGTGTCATTTCCGGTTCAACCGGAAGTGATCAAAAACAATTGAATACGTCAAAATATGCCTTTATAACCATTCTATTGACATACCAAATTTCATTTGTTTAACTTGAAAAATAAAAAAAAGTTATTGCGTGTTCCCCTTTTCCTGTATCACCCGGTATAGTGCCAACTATAAAAATTACCATTTAGGATAAATAATGGAAAACAAAAAATCTTCTAAACAAACTTTTATTTTTTGAGGAAATAATATTGGCCCATTGTATAATGAAACACAAAAATACATTGGCAATAAATAAATTAAACCTAGGTACATTCCGCAAAATTTTTAGTTTTCGAACATTTTTATCTTTATTTGTTTTTAAGACCCTATTATTATATTTAATGGTGTAAAATATTTTCAACCTTATAAATAATTTTTAAATAAAGGTTTTTGGAAAATGTGCACAAGGGTGTTCATAATTAATAGTTTTCATTATGTTAAATAAATTGTTAGATATTCCCTGGTTTATGCACATTTTCTCAAAATTACAATTGAATATTTCCTCTAATTTAAATATATATGAAATAAACTCTTCTGGAGGATATTGTAAGCCACCAAAATTACATATACTGGAATTATAACCCTTAAAATGAAGAAATAATCTATTTATATCCATTTCATCACACATTTTGCCGAAATTGGTGCAGGTATCACAGTTAATATGAACTTCAAGTGCTCTTTTCATAATATAGCCACAAACATACCGAAAGGCATTTTCTGTGGGAATATGGTCGGTCCTATAACTATAGTTTTGAAGTGCAATACCTTTTGCAACTTTTTTGAAATTTTTTTTCATTGAAAATTTCGGGTATATTGATGGATTTGACGTTCATCAATATACTATCCAAATCATTTTTACAATTCATTCTTTCCGAATGTAAGTAATTCTGACAGAACAGCTTTTTAAACGCTCTTTGGAATTGCAGTGGTGCCTTACAGCACCAAAGAAATTTTCGATACAATCTGTATTTAACCTCCTAGTTTTGAGATACTTGTAACCCAATGTTGATAATTTTTTCCATATTTTTATCGTGATTCTGATTGTAACCATCCAGCAATTACGAAATTTCACAGAATTTGTGATATCTTTATTGCTAGAGTTAAAAATTTTAAATTTGTTTAAAAAAAGGAACGTCTCATGGAAAAATTCTATTTGGTATGGTGATCCATCATAAACATTTTTAAATTTACAGGGATCTCCCAAGGATATTGAGTTTAATAAATCAAAGAGGTTATTGAATTTCACAATTACCTCTATGGTTCCAAATGCATCGGCAGGGAGTGCACTTACAGTTACATAAGTATTCATCCCACTTGCCACAGTATGGCTAAGAACTTGGCTAGCGAGACCTACTTTAATTTTTTCAAATGCTGAGGGACATATATGGGAATCTGTCAACTTTGGGGCACATCTATAAAACTGTTGTTTATCTGCACGATAGAAATCATTTATGAAAGTCCATGATGTTTTTTTTCGTCAAAGTGAAATGAATGATTAAATAGATTATTTCTTAACGAAAAACAAATAAAAACACAAGATTATTTCTTGTTGCTTTGACTAGATGACATGGATCAAAAATATAAAACAAGTTTTGGTCACCGAATTGAAATTCTGGGTTTTCATATGTCACACCTAACAATTTAGAAAGTTCAATAAAATTTGACCCCATATCACTAGCAATCTATTTTAGGTCCAATTTCCAGTAATTTAGGAATAAGCTCCCCCATAATGGTTTTAAATTTGGAGGCTTTTAATTGTGAACCTACTAAAAATACGCTAAAGGCTGCTTCCAGGAAGAATATTATCCTCTAGCCATAATAACTAACGCATTTTTACAAATAAATGGTTCTTCGGTTTGTTCACCAAGATCTGCAAATCCCACAATTTTATCTTGTGTAACGTTAAAAGCAATATTAGCCTTTAAAGATATTCCATCAATGCACAAAATGCAATGCTTGTCTTGCTCGAGCAGGGTGTTAAGTTTGATTTGAAGAGCTTTATATAAAACTGCATTATTAATACCAGGCTGGCAAGAAATATTTTCTGTAATTCTATGCAAACTTCTTTTTGTTGGTAGAGTAAGCAAACTACCTATAAATTTATATGCCTTAGGGCTTAAAAAATGCAATGTTAAGGCAAATTGTTTTAATTCCATAGAATATCTATGAGATTTGCGTCTCTTGCCCTTTAGTGCCACATGAGTTTTAATAACACATGCCAAAGGTTTACTTAGAAATTTGTCACATAACCTGTTAAAATCTTTTACATCAGGATCTTCTTTTTGGCGTGCTTTAGCAGTTACACCAAACTTTCTCATTTTTTTAATTTGCAGTCGAAGTTTTCGCTTTCGGGGAGTGTTACTACTCAGCTGAGAAGAAGTCTGAGTAGAAGCTGACGGAGAAAGAAGGCCTGGTGGAGAATTCTCGGACGGTTTATCTATTTCGCTTGGGCCTGCAAATAATAAAAAAATACTTTAACATTTTAAAACTTTACATCTTTAATATGAATAAAATCAGAAAGTAAAACTGATAGACTATATGGTAAACTAAAATAAATTTGGAAATTCTGCTCAGGTAAAATACTACCTATGTATTTGGTTTTCAAACTTTAAATAGATTATAAATAAGTGATTGTGAGGTTGGTTTTAATAGAAATGGAAACAAAGACAAAGGGTATTATTTTACCCATTTTATATGGGGTCCAGACATTTTGGTACCTAATCCTAATCCTGGTACCTGTCCCAGACGTTTTGTATAACCATTTTATAACAAGACCTTGTCTGGGCCTTGTTATAAAATGGTATAAAACTAATTGGGGTTTTCTGAAGAATAATCCATTCTTACTGAAATCTTATTCCAACCTACTAAACTGAAAGAAGAGAGTCTTACCAGAAAAAATATCCAATAATGGGTGCTTTTCAGGCGTCTTAGTTCTGTCATAAGGAGAATTTTTTCGGCAATACTTTGCTCGGTCAACGTTGCTGATTTCATAATTGCAGGCTGTATTAAAATATCTAAAAAGAAGAAATATAATAGATACAGAATATATTTTTATGTGCAAAATAGGGTTTCAAGCATAAAAGTAATATTAGTTAGTAGGTAAAAATTATGGTTAAGTTAACCCATCAAAAGCTAACCTGATAGAATTTTTATGTCCTTTTCCTTTGAGACTTTTTTTGGCGGTCCATCCTCAAGCTGTTCAGCTTCACAAGTCTTTTTTGTGGGATTAGGAAATAATGTTGGTAACGCGTTAGGTAACAAACGCTTTCTTGAGGGTCCGGCACTATAAAACTTCTCATCAAAATGGTACTCACAGAGCTTATAGTTCCTGGTAAGTTGAACTTGGCACTGAAAGTCATAAAATTACACGTTTAATATAAAAGCTAAATTTATGTATTTTTTTTAATTACTGCATAGATAAATACCTCTATACTCTATTTCAGAAGTGTGTAGAGCAATAAAACCTCATTAGGTATGCAAAAGTGGTACCTGGTGATCCACCAATATTTTATGCCACTACCTTAGTTGGGTATTAGTTTCAATGTAAAATTCTTTCTTTTCGTTGATTGCAGGTAGTGCCACCTGGTTTTGGGTCAATTTATGAGTCTTGCCCATTGTTACCCACTGATAAACATTGAAAACGGTTCGCCAAAGGCGTGCAACTGGGACTTGTTTTTTACCTTATAATTAATGTACTTAAATGCTATTTTATTTTAGAAAGTTACTTTTGTTTAAATGGAATAATATATTTTTTTCACAAATTTATTGAACATAATATGTAGAGTAAAACAGTTGAAAATGTCACTTTTGGATCTGGCACTTTTTGAACAGTGTATAACAAGTTTAAATTATAATAGATTGTAGTCTTCTTCGTCATCTGACGAACTGTCATCACCTCTTGACATTATAATTAAAGGATCGACTGTCTGATCGATGAGGTTGTCAAGATCCCACATTTTGTCCTCTTGCTTAATTACATGCTGGACTGCTTTTCGCCAATTCTCTGGTGTCGCTTCCGTAATGGCTTGATCAAACAGTAGCTTAACATCTTTCATTTTAAAAGTCGTGTTTTGTCTTGCTACAAATCCTTTTACCTGCGCCCATATCAGTTCTATAGGATTTAGTTCGCAATGATATGGCGGTAAGCGCAGTACAGTTATAATATATTTTTCGGCTATATCTTCCACGGCGTATTTCATGAAACGAGTTTTGTGTAAGTTTGCTATTGCCAGCAGTTCTTTTTTTATCAAATTTGCTTCAAACGCAATACCTTTTGCAGTCAGCCAATCGATAATTTCTTGCTTTCTCCAACTTGAAGTTGGCGTCTTTTCTATTCGCCGTGAATGATAGCTTACGTTATCCATAACCACCACCGAATTAGCCGGAAGAAATTTTATCATTTCACCAAAATAGTCCTCGAAAACGTCTGAGTTCATGTCTTCATGGTAATCTCCTGTGCGAGTCGACTCAAAGGTTAACAGACCTTCTTTTAAAAATCCCTCTTCGCTTCCAAGATAAAAAACTTTCTTTTGCTCCCTGCGGTACTGCTTGATACTTCTCAAGTATTGTCGTCTCCAACAAACAATTTCGTCGCTCCCCAGTAAAAGTGCTTTGCGGTTATGCTTTTCCCAGGCAAAATCCATATTTTTTAAAGTTTTCCATAAAAGTTTTCTACTTATCAACGGAATACTGTCATCTCGGCCAAGCTCCAATAAAATTTTGTCTAGGGTGGGTATTTCCTTTTTAAAATAAAAAGAGTGAACTTTTCTTCGAATTATACATTTAGCATTTTCATCAAGGACTTTTGTAGGTCGTCCTGGCTTTTGCTTGGAAGAGATTCCACTTGACCTGCTACTTTTCTTTCCCGCAACAATTTGAAAATGGTGGACTTTCCAATTCCACTCATTCGAGAACATTTTTCAACAATTTCGTGCACTCTTGCTTAATCGTGTTTTATGCAATCATGTACATTTAAAATAATAACTTTTTCACTCAGCGATAGTGGATAATTTTTAGTCATGGACAATCTTTTTGTTGGACTGAATACCTCCATTTTTTAAATATTGGGATAATAATATTGTGATTACACTACAGCGTAGCAGTGACTACTAACGTTTAAAATATGATTTAAAAGTATTTATAGTCTGTATATATTACCTGACCCCATTTTTGCATGTTACAAAGCGTTAAAAGATAGGTACCTATACAAAAGGACTAAAAGTATTTATTTAGTATTTAATCTCTTTCAAAATAAAGGCATTTAATCCGTGAAAATTAAATTCATAAATATTATAAGTACCTGCGCCTATGAACTACCACGAAATGTAGCCAAACAGAACGGAATTCCCCAGTTTATTGCTCTATACACTTCTGAAATAGAGTATAATTACTGTAATTACGAATTTGATAAAAAATAAATAATGAATGACTGTAATTACGAAAAACAAAAAAAGGAACAACTTATTTTGAGTGGAAATAATTAAAAGAAAAGTTGAACTTACCGATCTTCTTCCTGCGGAAAAGCAAAGAACGAAACACCACACCCTGTCTTTGAATGACATCCACGAAAAGCACAGGTATAAGGCATATTATAAAAGTTTTTAATAAAATACCGAAAGAGCACAATGACAACACATACAAAAAATAAACACAGAGAAAAATTCAGGCAACACTTGACTAGACTGATCTAGGCGTCGAATATTACCGGACTAACCGACGGCTGGCAGGGGACCGGCAATAAGACAGGTATACCAAATAAGCTCGCACATGCGCAAGAAAAATCGGTCCCGGCTTTGTCCCTTCTCGGTGGTTTGTTTTTCTCTGGTAGAGCGAAGCGTTTTGCATTTTAGTGAGAGACAAAACCTTAAGTCCAGTTACCAAGATGTTGTTGGATAGTGAGGACGAAATTCTTCTAGGTGGTGCCGCATTGCGAATTTTAGTACTTTTACAAAGGCAAAATGCTGTACATACAGTTAATAAAAGAAGAACGAAGTGTGGTGCCTACTACACTCTGTTTAGAGAACTAAAAAACCACCCTGAAAGATTTTTCAACTATGTGAGAATGGACTTACCTACATTTTCCTATATTCTGGAGCAGGTATCACCATTTCTTCAAAAGAAATGCACAAATTTTCTACGACAACCTATTTCGCCTGAAGAAAGACTTTTAGTTACTTTAAGGTAAGTAATTAACTACATAGTTTACAGGTTTACATAAATATTGTAATTAATTTTAAGGAAAATAATACACCTATTACAACTGTGTTTACATAATTAAAATTAAAAAAATATATTATTCTTTCACAGCTAAAGTTTCAATCTATGGTATATTATTGAAATTATAGTTTTCCTGTTGTAATACAGTTGAAGTAGAGTTAGGAAGTGTAGTTATTGAGGTCAAGTGCGTCGTAGTCTCGGTCGTAGTTATAATTAAACCCTTCCAACTGCGTATGATGTGATTGTGGTGGCTGTAAATTTTGTTTTTGTGGATAGGCATAACGTTGCACTATATTTTGAATTTCGTTTCTAAAAGCCAGTTTACGAGAGTCTTCAATTTTCTTGACATGGGGTATGAGACTGTCAAAAAAAAGCTTATCCTCATCGGGTGCTGATTCCGACCGAGGTTCTTCCGTTCGCTTTCTCTGTATGTAGTCCATTTTTTGTTCCTCAATGTCCAGGAGAGCATCAACTTAATTTTTTCTAGTCCGACGTCTTGCTTGCAAAACTGTTCTGGGTTCCTCATAAACCGAAGTAGCAGTGGATGTGGAAGGCGTGGGATGTGACGAAGAGTTCAATTGAGTGCCTGAATCGTGTAAACTATTATTATCTCCGCTGACGGATGGGGCATTATCGGGCGACGGAGGACTATTTAACGATACGCTAGCAGAGTCTTCAAAATCATTGTCATCGGTTGTAATAGAAAGATTGCTCTGGGATGGTCGAGGGGTAAACTGGTCTTTCAAAAACAGCATTTGTTTGAAGTGGGCCCAATTAGACTTCGGTGCTGAACCTCCGTGATCCCCTGAGCGAGGAGGGGGTATTTTTTAAGTTCTCGTCTAAAATAGTCTCTGAGACTTTTCCATTTTGCTTGTGCTTCTTTTGCTGGAATAAATAAAATTTGATGAAGAAAAACAGAATGCCAACCGTGCATTGAAAATAATTATTTTTTACACTTTTGAGAGAATACATGTGTACTTGCACGATCAAATTCATGTTTTATGACATAGTTTAAGATTTAAGATCAGTTTATATAGAAGGTAATATTATGTTAAAATTTTTCTGTCTTTTCTAGATATTTGGCAATCGGAGAATCCTACAAGAGTCTGTCATTTACATTTCGAATGGGAGCTGCAACGGTAGGCCAAATTGTAAAAGAAACAGTCAAGGTATTATGGGAAGTTTTGCAACCTCAACATATGCCAGCATCTTCAACACAAGCTTTTCTTCAAATAAATGATGATTATATGCGACTGTGGAATTTTCCCAATTGTATTGGTGCTCTGGATGGGAAGCATATCAAAATTAAAAGTCCCAAGCACTCTGGTACCATGTATTACAATTATAAACGGTTCTATTCCATCGTTCTTCAAGCAGTATGCAACGCTCATTATGTTTTTACAATTATTGATGTCGGAGGTTTTGGAAAACAAAGCGATGGCGGCACTTTTTAAAGTTCTAATATGCATAAGTTACTTAAACAACAAAAATTGAAAATTCCCACAGATAGCTTTCTTCCTGAAACAAATATTAAAGCGCCTTTCGTCTTTATTGCTGATAAAGCCTATCCACTTATGACGCATTTATTAAAACCATATAGTAGGCGAAACTTAACCCCAGAAATTATGAATTTCAATATGCGTCTTTCAAGAGCGCGCAAAACAATTGAATGCGCATTTGGCATTCTGTATTCAAAATGGCGCATATTGTCAAAAGCAATTGAATCAAATGAAGAAACTGCTGATCATATAATTAAAGCAATATGTATTTTGCATAACACCATCATCCATAAAGAAGGCTTTGAAAAACATTTAAAATTGGTAACTGACAGAGTTTTTCAAAATGTTGTGAACAGACCAAGAGGACGAGCTACTAATGAAGCTCAGTTTACGCGAGACACTTTTCGAATGTATGTCAACTCCTTTCCTATCCAGTATATATAAATATTTAATTTTGAATAATATACTTTGCTTTTATTTTAATAAAACATATTAATATTTGACTTACCTGATATTTTACATTCCTTGGCTACGTCGGCCCATAACCGGTCTAAAACATATCTATTATGATGATCTGGATATGATTGATCCCAAAGCGGTTTTAGATTATAAACACAAATTATAATATTTTCAATTATACTCATTTTCGGGCTATTCTTCACGGTCAACAAACGTACACTTGACCTGTAGTAATATGTAGTATCGCTGCATATCACGCAATAAAGAAATAAAATTTTAAATCTAGGCTCGTTGCTTTCTTTGACTCCATGCTACAACGAGACACTCGTCGCTTCACTATATGCGTCTTTATTTGAATATAATTGCTTAAAATTTGTCTCGCCGATAAAATCGCGGCTAGACTCGAGGCTCGCCGCTCCACTATGTTTGTACCCTAAGGCCGGCGACACATTGGCGGTTGCGGCAGCGGTTGCAACCGCTATTCTGTAAAATACATGGATTAATATGGAGTAGCAAGACATTAGCTGCCAAATGGCCGCAACCGCCTTCTCAACCGCATCTTACCGCGGTTCGCGGTCGGAAATTCAACGTGTTGTTTCTTGACTACGTGTTCACATTAACCGCGCGGCCAAGAACGAGATCAGATAATTTTTGAACCATGGATATATTCGACACAGAAAAATTTATTATTTTGGTGCAAAATCGGACGTGTTTGTGGGATGTTTCTGACAAGGAATACAAAAATCGGGATAAAAAAAATTAATGCTTGGCAGGAGGTTTTGAAGGAAATGTATTCGGATCAAAATTTGTCGACTCCGGAAGAAATAAGATTAAAAGGTAAGAAAAATACTTCATATATATGTACAGAAAGTGTTTTAATAATAATTGTTTACAAAGGTAATAAATATACCTATCTATTAAATAAACACAATACACTAATACTTATCTATATCATAGCATTTTGCCAACTCAAACTGCCTTCAGGCGATACAAAATACTCAGTAAAAAGATCTCTGACATGTTGTCCTCGTAGTTGTTGTCCTCCAGTCCCATGTACATACATCTATATCATTTAAGCAGCAAGTTAATGTGTCTTCAAATTTGTATCGGTCCCGTTTTCGAACAAAGTTATGCAAGACACAAGCTGCTTTTATTACCAGCACTGCAAAATCTGGTTGCACTAATATCCTAGTATGAAACACACGCCACTTATTGGCCAGAATGCCAAAGGCACATTCCACGAACCTCCTAGCTCTTGTTAATCTGTAATTGAAAATCCTTTTATTCTCGTTCAGATTACGTCTTGGATATGGCCTTAATAAATTTTGATGTAAAGCAAACGCTTCATCGCCCACCAATACATAGAAATAAATACGTTGTTCACAATTATCTGCCAAAACTGATGGACTGGGTATTATAAGCTCACTGTTATACAACTTTCTTCCAACAGTACTTTGCCTAAAAACATTGCAATCGGACTCCCGTCGGTATGCTCCTACATCTATTACTGCGAAGCAATAGTTTGCATCAGAAATCGCCATAAGCACGAGCGAAAAATATTTCTTGTAATTAAAAAATGCCGATCCGCTATGTTCTGGTGACATTATACGAATATGTTTCCCATCGACTGCCCCAAAGCAGTGGGGGAAATTAGATTTCTGATCAAATTCCTCTGCTATTTCTTTCCATTTTTCAACAGTAGGTTCGGGCATTTCTAGTGGTTGTGATATAGTCCATAATGCACGACAACATTCATTAATGTACTTCTTCTCATTAAAAATGAATACTGCAAAGCAGCCAAATGCATTCCAGACGCGAGATACCTAAAAAAAAACATTTTATTTTTACGTCTGTGGTATGAAAATAGGTTGCTTAGTTTAATGAGATTTTTTTTAGGGACAGAACTTCAAAAGAAATGGAAAAACATTAAAGACTGTTTTATTAAGGATCTCAAAGGTAATTCAAAAAGCGGCTCAGCAGCATCAAAAAAGAAGAAGTACGTTTTCTTTGATATTCTGCAGTTTCTGGTTCCTCAAACACGAGGGCGATGGTATATTTTAATGGCAGTAGAAAATAACGATATGTATTTTTCTTTTTCCAGCACCGAATCTAACGTGCCCGAGGAAGCGGTAGACAGCCCAGAAAATACCGAAGGAAATGAAGATGGTTCTGAAGAGGCCACACCAGCACCGCATTTCAACCAAAGAGCAGGAATGCCGAACACAATCTCCAGAAAAAAAGAATCGTTTGAAGACAAATTGTTGACACTTCTAGAAAACAGAGGCTGCCTGTGGAAGATGTGCCACAGCCTCTGGAAGATGAGACAATGATTTAAATTTCTTTAAATCGTTGTTACCAATGGTTAAAATCTTGAACCCGCAACAGAAAATCAATTTGAGAGTAGAAATACTGCACGTTCTCCAAAGAGTTTTAAATCCTCAGCTCTCTTATCATAATCAGTTCCAATCAGCGACATACATTCCGCCAGTTTCTCAGCAAATTTTTCATAAAACCATTCCTTCCACATCATTCTCCGTTCACCCATCACCATCAAACCCCTCTGCTTTGTATGACAGCCGCCCGTGTAGCTCTCGTTCATTACAACCTATACTTTCACCCACAGATTCCCAATCGTCCGACTACAGTGAAATTTTACCTTTGATTTAAATTAATCTATAATTGATTATTGCAAGGAATGAATAAAGTAACTTTAATATATCATTGCATCCGATATCTTTGCGCGTTAGTAAAAAAAGATGGCCTATGACGACATGCGCTATGCGCGAAGAATTTTGGATTGCAATAAGAAGCAGTATCTCTCTCGTTTTGTTCGTTGAAAGTACCACCATCTTTTCGGGTACCGCAAAAACCTTAATTCTACAAACTCAAAATTAGTGTAAACAGAGCCGCCTCAAATTCATGAGAACTATAAAGTGCACGAAGATCCAGCAACTAGATCCTCACGGGTAAGTCGTTAAGGCCCCTTTGTTTCGCCGCTCAATGGTAAATAATATCAAAATTTTTCTTTTTATACAGTCCACAGTTTTATCTCATTTATTAGTCAATTATTCACCATTTTTTGATCCTTCTATTGCCGGATATTTCTCTAATCTTTATTCATCCCTTTTAGCGTAAAACTTAACTATAATTCGTTAAAATACATTTTAGTACACGTGAAAGGCTCCTCCCATCGGGGCTATCTATAAACAATTTGTATAGAACCAAAAAATAGATACGAAAATAACTGGTTTACACCTCGCTTCGAGGCTATTGTTAAATTCCACAAAATACCAATGGTCGTTTTACTGCAATAAGAGTAATTTCAATTTAGACTGGGATTAGTGTAAGAATAAACGCGTAGGTCTTTGCAAATACCGGTTATCGTAGTCGGAAACTTTGGTTGACCTTTCGTTTTGTTTATTTATTTATTTAATATTTTCATTTAATTTGGTGACATTTAAATTGTAAAATGGCTCAAGTCGCGAAATTGGTAAAACAATATACAGCTTTACGAGATGTGCCATTATGTGATGTGCCATTATGTGATTGTGCGGTTAAAGCGCGGCAATCTAGTGACCGTCGGAAACATATAGATTTTAAAGCAGCTTTCGAATCTTTAACGGATATTATTAGTGATTTTGACAAATATCATACCAAGTTATTAGAAGTGATTGCAGGTTCTACTAAAGATGTGAATTTTGATGAATATCAACAAACTTATAGAAACTTTGATTCTTATGTGGCAGAAATTCGTTCGTGTTTTCTTGAATTATTTGATGAAATTAAACCAGGATTAAAATCGGAAACTGCAAATAATATGTCAGGTAAATTACCAAAAATCACTTTACCAACTTTTGACGGAAATTGGAAGGCCTGGCCACCCTTTAGAGATCTTTTTGAATCTTTAGTTCATAATAACAATTCTTTACAAAATATTGAAAAATTTCAAAACTTGTGTTTATCTCTTACTGGAGAACCCTTGAGTTTAGTGAAATCGATACCCTTAGAAGGTACTAATTACCCTATAGCATATGACAATCTTAAAAAATTTTTTCAAAATCGTCGTTAGCAACATCTTATTATACGGCTTTAATTAAATTGCCAAAGGTAACTATAGAAAATGTTGAATCACTTAGATTTCCTACAAACCAATGGGATTTTATTTTGTTTAATATGCTAAGCCAAAAAATTGACTCTAATCTTATTAAACGTTTTGAAATTCAATATAGCGTAATAGACATTAATAATGATATACCTACCTACAAAGAACTTTTTGATTTTTTAGAAAAACAATGCTCTGTTCTTGATACTGTTTCGTTTACACATCCAGAAAAAATTCATAGAAATAAATCGCCTCAGAATAATTTACAAATTAAGCGTACAAGTTTTAATCATAATACTGTTAAGTTAGCAACTCAAAAAGAATTTAATAAACATAAAAAAATTTGTGTTTTTTATCAAGCTAATCATAATAAATGCGAATTTTTCAAAAACAAGAGCCCAAAGGAAAGGTATGATTAGTTAAATAAATTAAATTAGTTAAATATGATTTAGTTAAATAAAAGAGACTTTGTCTTAATTGTTTGGGTACTTTTCATAAATCTTCCGAATGTAGGTCACATGGAAGGTGTAGTATTTGTCAATACCCCCACCACACTTTGTTACATTTTTCTAGTGAAAATAATTTAATTGCAAATAAAAATGTCGTGCCTATACAGGACGTACCATCAACTAGTATTCATGTTAATAGTGAAAATCAGCAAACAGTTTTATCGAGCACTATTATTAATAGTAATCAAGTAGTTCTTTTACAACTTTTACAATAGCTGTGGAGCTATTGTAAAAGTTCTTGATAGTAATGGAAACTTTAAACATATTCAGGTTTTATTTGATAGTGGTTCACAAATTAACATTATGACTGAAAAATTTAGAAAACTTCTAAACTTGTCTATTTCTGAGTGTTCTTTGCCTATAGTAGGGATAGGAAAAAATAGTCTTGTTAGTAATGCTCGCGTAAATTGTACAATTAGCCCTATTGATTCGAATTTACTAAAAATAAAGTTAGAAGCTGTAGTTTTGCCTCGTATTTGCTCCAACATACCAAGTATGCATATAGAAAATAAAAATTGGTCACATATTACAAATTTGAAATTAGCCGACCCCAATTTTAATGTCCCCGGATCTATCGATCTGCTCTTAAATGCTGATAAATTTTTTAAATCATTGCTCGATGGTCGTGTGTTGGAGGGACAAGGGGATCCTGTAGCCGTAAATACTACTTTTGGTTGGATATTAGCTGGAAATGTTAGTCCAAACTGTTAATTCAGTATTCTCGTTTGTTAGCTTAACCGCTTTAGATAATATTAATGCAATCTTAAAAAGGTTTTGGGAACTTGAGGAAATTCAAAAATTAAGTCCACTTAGCCAAACAGAATTAGAATGTGAACAAATTTATAAAAATTTTGTATCTCGTAATTCTCAAGGTAGATATATTGTCGATTTGCCCTTTAAAGAGCAAAATCCTGTATTTCCCAATTCAAAAAATACAGCCCTTCGTAGATTTCTTTACTTAGAACGGCGTTTACAGCGTGACCCTGAGCTATATAAAGATTATTCAGAGTTTATGAAAGATTATTTGGACTCAGGACATATGTCGCCCGCGACTCCTTTGGAAAACTTTGATCAATCATTTTATATCCCACATCACTGTGTGCTTCGCCCTGAAAGCACTACCACTAGGGTAGTCTTTGATGCCTCAGTTAAAACTAATAGCGTATCACTGAATGACACATTGTTGACAGGTCCCAAGTTGCAACAAGATATATGTTGTTTATTATTATTATTATTTCGACTTCACAAATTTGTTTTTATAGCCGATATTAAGCAAATGTATCATCAGATACTTATATCTTACCATCAAAGAGACTATCAGCGTATACTGTGGAGGTTTTCAAGTCAGGAACCTATTCAGGAATTCGTTTTGAATACTGTTACGTATGGAGTGGCATCTTCGCCTTATTTAGCATTACGAACATTATTACAGTTGGTTAATGATGAGAAAGACAAGTTTCCTGTTGCGTGTGAGGCTTTGAAAACTCAAACTTTTGCAAGCGACGACATATGCTCGGGGGAAAACAGCTTAGAGGCAGCTTTACATTTAAAAAACCAACTTATTGAACTGCTCAAGACCGGTGGCTTCCAATTAAGAAAATGGACTAGTAATGAGCCTAAACTATTAGAAGATCTTCCCGATGACATAAAAAATTCAGCATTAAATTTTGACCAAGAAAATAGTTTTACAAAAATCTTAGGTTTGCAGTGGGACCCGTCTAGTGATCCATCCCTTTAGTAATATATGTACTAAACGCAACATTTTAGCAAATCTCGCTTGTATTTTCGACCCTTTTGGTTATCTTTCGCCTATTACTATGTTAATAAAGGTTCTGATGCAGTATGTTTGGTCGTTAGGACTATCATGGGATGATATTCCCCCTGAAGAAGTTGTTAATAGATGGACAAAATTTAAAAATGAATTTTCCTTCCTTAGTAGTCTTAAAATTCCTCGTAGGATTGGTTTGGACTTAGTTAATTCATGTGAAATTCATAGATTTGGCGATGCGTCAATCAAAGGATATGGCGCATGTGTTTATCTTAGGTTTTGTTTTGAAAATTCTCAGAGCACTTTTCTTATTGTAGGTAAATCTAAAGTCGCTCCTCTAAAGCAAGTTTCACTTCCCAAATTAGAGTTGTGTGCTGCAGTTCTCGTAGCAGATTTAATATCATTCGTAATAAAGACGTATGGTGAAAGGCTTTGATTTTCTGACATTTACGCATGGTCAGATAGCATGGTTGCATTATCCTGGATCAAGTCAGCTCCACGATGGAAAACATTCATTAGTAACAGGGTTTCAAAAATTCAAGACATAATTAATCCTTCCTGTTGGCATTATATTTCTAGTGTAGATAATCCAGCTGATTGTGCGAGTAGGGGAATGTTACCTAGCGAATTGATACATTTTTCGCTATGGTGGAATGGACCATCTTGGTTAAAAGAATCACCTCAGCATTGGCCTCCTCATCAATTAGATAATCTTAAAGCTACAGAAAATGAAATAATTTTGTCAGAAGAAAAAAAAATTCATTGTTAATAGCAAAAGAATTAGATAATATTCATAATTTATTAACTTGATTTTCAAAACTTGATAAAATAATTCGAGTATTAGCTTATTGTCTTAGATTTGTATTAAAAATAAAAAATAAAAATCGAGATAA
The DNA here is from genome assembly GCF_022605725.1 of Anthonomus grandis grandis. Classification (NCBI taxonomy): domain Eukaryota; kingdom Metazoa; phylum Arthropoda; class Insecta; order Coleoptera; family Curculionidae; genus Anthonomus; species Anthonomus grandis. The sequence goes on along the minus strand of NC_065562.1, from coordinate 1,143,764 downwards.
AAATTTAAGTTGCACAGATGTCAAAATTTCCATTACTGAATTTGAGAATGCATTTATGATTCTTATCGGCTATGTGGCGAGGAAATAGAAAACCTTAAAAGGTCACGTTTAGTTTCAAAACCTTTTAGAAAACTTGGCGTTTTTATTGATGCAACTGGATTGCTCAGAGTGGGCGGTCGCCTAATCTATTCTGGGCTTACTTTCGAACAAAAACATCCAATTTTGTCACCCAATATGCCTCGTTTAACTGAATTAAAAATTGAAAAGTTTGACATAAAATACTTACACCCTGGGTTGCAAACTATGCAATGTTTGTAGTTCAACAATTTTGGATAATTTCTTGATTGGATAATTTCTCGAAAAATGCTATTCGTCGAAATTTGTCAAAATGTTATCGTTGTTTTCGGGCCAAATCCAAAGGCAATTCAGCCAATTATGGGTAATCTTTCTTATTATATGATCAACCAGGTTAAGGCATTTTCATGTGTAGGTGTGGATATGGCTGGTAGTTTTCCTATAACTATTTCCAGGACCCGAGGTGCCAAAGTCCTAAAGGCTTATTTTTGTATTTTTGTATGTTTTACTACTAAAGCTGTTCATTTAGAACCTGTTCCTGATCTTAGCAGTGATGCTTTTTTGGCAGCTTTAAAACGTTTTGTGGCAAGACGAGGTCAAGTCACACATTTATTTAGTGATTGTGGTACTAATTTTGTTGGTGCTCACAAACAAATATTATCTTATTTTGAATTAGCTGCTCAACAGGAGCACATTAAATGGACTTTTAACCCTCCTTCATCTCCTCATTTTGGAGGATTGTGGGAAACAGGAGTCAAGTCAGTAAAGGGACATTTTATTAGAATTGTGGGAGAGCAAATATTAACATATGAAGAATTCTATACCATTTTAGTTCAGATAGAATCGGTTTTAAATTCCCGTCCGTTGTATTCTATCAGTTCAGATCCAAATGACTTAACCGTATTGACTCCCGGGCATTTCTTAACGCTGTCTCCATTATCTTCTATTCCGGAGCCAGATGTCACCAATTTAAAAGTTTCTAGACTCGACAGATGGCAATTGTTGCAAAGAATGCACCAAGACTTGGAATCGGTGGCATACCGAGTACCTACATTCCTTGCAACAAAGGCAAAAGTGGTATAAGGAAACTAATTTTCAAGCTAAAGAGGGGTGTTAGTGGTAATTAAAAATGAACTTTTTCCTCCTCTAAAATGGCTTACTGGGCGTATTATTACACTCCATCCTGGTGCAGATGGTGTAAATAGAGTTGCTACGGTGCGTACAGCCAATGGAGTATATAAGCGACCATTGGTATAATTGTGTCCCTTACCAAACCAGTAGTTCTCTTAGTGTTACAAATATTTTTAATAGTTATTAGTTTTCTTTCTTTTTGAATCAATTTTTTCTTTTTTTTGCATAGTAAAATACTTGGCATTTTAGTGGGCGGTTATGGTCAATACTTTATAGTATGGAGAATTATTTTTGTTGGGATTGATATCAGTATTATTAATCTATAATTGATTATTGCAAGGAATGAATAAAGTAACTTTAATATATCCATTGCACCCGGTATCTTTGCGCGTTAGTAAAAAAGATGGCCTATGCGACATGCGCTATGCGCGAAGAATTTTGGATTGCAATAAGTAGCAGTATCTCTCTCGTTTTGTTCGTTGAAAGTACCACCATCTTTTCGGGTACCGCAAAAACCTTAATTCTAAAAACTCAAAATTAGTGTAAACAGAGGCGCCTCAAATTCATGAGAACTATAAAGTGCACGAAGATCCAGCAACTAGATCCTCACGGGTAAGTCGTAAAGGTCCCTTTGTTTCGCCGCTCAATGGTGAATAATATCAAAATTTCTCTTTTTATACAGTCCACAGTTTTATCTTATTTATTAGTCAATTATTCACCAGACTTTTTCAAGTGAGGTCTCATCAACGTCACTAATTCATCAAAAGAGGTAACGCTCATTCTGTAATAATTAACAAACTTTTCGGGATATTCCCTCAACCGATGAAAAAGGCAATGAAACTGACCATTTGTCAGACGCCTTTCGTATAACGGATGGACCCAGTACCTTCTTTTTCGTTTAGATTTCTTAATTTTGAGAGCTTAAATTATGGCAACTGTTTCTGTCAACTCCATACTACTGACTGTCGCGAAATTTGCGGAAAATGTGAACGCTATCGCGGTTGTAACCGCGCGGTTGCAACCGCTGCCGCAACCGCCAATGTGTCGCCGGCCTAATACACCGTCGCGTCGGCGTCTATGACGTAGCGCGTAATTGGGACGGAATCTCGGGAGGTATAAAAAAAACCCAGATTAGCAGCCTTATAACTTTGCAAATACTTATAACAACTTGAAATAAACGTCATTGTTCTTATAAACTTATTGTTGTATATATTATTGTACCTGTTGTATTATACATATTGTTGTACCTGTTGTATTTATTTTTAGGAAAATATATATATATTTTTTTTTAATTTTCCAAGCCCATTGGAGCTCTCATGAGATTTGTAAGAGATAAACTTATTGACAGACTAACAGTTGCAAACAAAGGAAAAATTTCTAGCAAGTTAAAAAGTATTCGAGACCGACTTGATAAAAGTACAAAAATGGATCACAATGTGGTTGTTCCCACAGAGCATGGATGGGACATCCCATCAGAACATAGAAGGGAAATCTACTTCATTCAAGAAATTAACATCTCTTGTAAATGTCAGCTTTTATGTTTAAAATGCAATGTATGTCTTCATAGATATTATTGTAGTTGCCAAGACTCCGCAATACAATTTAATATGTGTAAGCATATCCACCTAGTTGCCACATTTAGAAGTTCCAATAAAATAGTAGATAACGGTATGTTTTTAATATGTATTTCTTTCTAAAATGCTCTTAATTTATATTTAAAACATTTTTTAATATTTTATAATGCCTTTTTTTCTTTCAGTACATCAGATAACTTTGATACAGACTACTGATATTTACTGTTAATTAAAATTAAAATTGTAAGTTTTATATGTGTAAAGGATTAATGCTCTTTGGGTTTTGGTAAAATTTGATTATTATTTAGTGTCAATTTTGGATAATAATTAATAATTTGTTTGGGTCAATGGTTTTGGCCTCTGTTTTATCTTGGTTGGTTTTGGTTATCTTTTGTCACTACAATTTTCTGACACACTGTTGACGAAATTTTTTCTAAAATAATATGTATATTTTTAGATGTACACGAATCTCCATCTGAATTATGTATTCACAACTCTGATGGAAATGAGGCATCAGATGTAATTCTTCAACAGTTGTCCATGAAACCAAAACGACAAAAGTCAAGGCACGAAAGGCAACAAAAACTGGCAATGCAGTTTCAAGATATTTTAAATTCTGCTAATACTGGCCAAAAGTTGGATGTTGTTGAAAGAGTTCTCAATTCTCTCCTGCCCACCTTAGAAGCTTTAGACCACAACACCATGGCTTTTCCATCAACTAAACACATTATGCATGATGAAAAAATCACACCACAGCGGAGATTTTGGTCCACAAAGAAAAAACAAAGTCTGCAATAAAGAACCCCTCTTTACAGGAATCAGATACTATTGCGGTCGAATTATTATTGGATGTAAAGAAATAAAACTGTTTTTTCCTAAAGTCTGCTTTTTAGTATACTTACCTTACCTATCTCTGGATAATATTTTTTATTGCCTACCTGTTTATTTTTTGTTTATCAAACCGTGAGCTTATGTAACTTAAGAAAAATCTGTTAAATTAAAGACATTTTTTCTCAACAAAATTTTTGGACACTTAAATTAGACTTTTCATTTGCACTGAATTTTTTTTTAGTTATTAATTAATTAATTACAGGAATTACCAGCTATAAATTTGGATAATATAATAAATGAATCGACTGGCATTTATAATAAGCTATTTCCAAAAATCTGCCCCACTTAATTATCCTTAAAATTATACCCCATACCTTTAAATCTACGGTACCTTTTTTTCTTAAAAAAAAAAACTCGGCCGAAAATCTAACCGACGAATGCGTACGCGAGTCTTTTTTTTTAAAGAAAAACAAAGCTATTTAATTTACTAAATTTATTCTTGACATAAGTGATACAATAGTTACAGTATCAAATTAATACCTATTGGTTTAAAATTATTATATTACCCTCTCTATATATCTCATATTACCCTCATATGAGAATCATCAATTCAGTAAAGTAAAAAGCATTTTAAACCGACAGTATGTTTTTTGAATTTCGCGCCATTTGCCTGAGTAGATTGCCGGACCATCGCCGATCGGTAACCTTCGGGATCAAGGTTCCCACTCTCCCTAGACGTTATGGAGGGTCCTCATGGGCGCAATCACGGCGGAAAAGCGGAACGGCGCAACGTGAATGCAGTGATGTGATTGGTCGGCAGTCAGCCATATTGGATAAATGACAGTTCCGCTTCTTTTCGTTTCTGTTGCGCAAAAAGTTGGTTCTAGTTCAACTTTTGGCGTATTCCGTTGTTTATGTTTGGGTTGTGCACATGTTTTGTATTAATTTTTCCTATTTTCATTTGTTGTTCTTACATTATTATTAATTATGAAAGAGGTATGTAAAAAGGTTTAGCAATTTTAAGCAATAATTAGTATTATTATTAATTCTTATTATAGTTATATCTTATTTTACCAATATAAATGTGGCCTTTGTTTTTACCTGATCAATTCTAACTGTGAAAACCTGTGGGAACATCAGTGTTTTCAACATTATGATGAAATAAAACACCAGTTGGTGAGTGATAATGGTGTTCTTACTATAGGTAAGTAGGTGTTTTAAGCATAACTGCTTGTTTAAAATAATTTGTCATGTTGATTGAAATAAAATTAGTTTTTGATTTTTCTATTTGGAAAGTATCAATTATTAAACTAATACACCACTAATAGTTACATTTATTTTTAGTTGAGAAAGAACATGATGAACCACAGGAAAAAAATAAAGGGCCATGGGAAGAACTACTCATAAAGTACATTCAAGATAGACCTGCTTTATATAATATTAAACTTCCTGTAGCACAAAAAACAGCATTAAAAAAATATCAATTGTGGTCGGAGATATTTACATTATTTAATGGGACCATAGGAGTTGAGGACCTAAAGTCAAAGTGGAAATACCTTAGGGATTGCTATTTAAAGGCAAAAAAAAAGTTAAGAAATATGTTCCCAGTGGGCCAGCAGCAACTGTTGTGGAAGAGTCTGGATTTCGGTTTTACAAATTGATGACATTTTTAGATGATACAATTGATAGGCAACCGTAAGTGTTATTACTGAGCACTTTATTGACTTTCTCAGAGGGAGTAAAATGATGATGATGAAGTAAAAGATCATTTTACTCCCTCACCTTACTTTACTCCCCAAACAATTATTACTTTATTCCCCATATACTTACTTTACTACTTTTATTTTAGAACTGTAGACCCATTTTATTCTAAGGTAAATTATTTCAGTTTTAATTAAAAATAATTACTTAAAATTAACAATACTGAAAGTAATACTATAATTATTGAATACAACACTTTTTTTTTAAATTTAAGTCATCTTTTGTAAGTGATAAGGTGAAAAATTTTATATGCACCACGGGAAAAATAGGAAGTTATTCCCTCGGGTGAATTACTGCCCTCATTAAAGCTGGTGCAGTAAACTTTACCACTGGGAATAAATGCCTATTTTACTCCCTTGGTGCTTAAATAACTATTATTATAATTTTTATTTTGTACCTCCCCTCCTTGCAATTTATTAATTAATGATGACTAAGTTTTAGTTTCTTAAATAGAGTGTAAAAAGCTTAGCAACTGTAGCAATCTTAATTTCAAAATTTTTGCATGTTTCGCAAATATTTACAACTGTCAGAAATAAAGTGCTTTGCACATACTTGTAGGTTTTGTAGTCACCAGACGAGAGATCCTATACTCTTAAACACCAAAATAATACACTCGTTAACGGGTAACAATACTTTATTGTACCAATCGTACAAGAAAACAGCTACATAGCTTAGACACGTGGAAGTCAACGACTTTTACAACCAGTCTCTGTCACGACTCAGGTGCAACCTAATCCGCCATCATGGATCGAATACATCCTGACAATTGACAGCCTCCCCTCCACTCTCGGAGTGAGTGAGAGGGCGATACAAGTCCCCACACACTCCCCTCCTAGTGTGAACGTTACAATTCAACAAAGTCACAAACATTATATAATATGCAAAGATTAATAAAATTATGCATTAGCAACATTAGAATAACACAAAGTTACAAACACTATAATATGCAAAAATTAAAATTATAATTAAAATTATGTATTTGAAAATCTCACTTGCTTTTTACGAGCGTAAGTTTTTAAAACCTTTTTAACCATTGGTACTGGCAAATCGCCAGGACCGTCCAAGTCGTGGGTTCCAGCCAAACTGGATGAGGTGACTGGCGAATTGCCAGCACCATTCAAGTCCTGGGCTCCAGCTAGACTCGAAGGGGTGGTTAAAGGAGGGTCGCTATCAAGTGTATCAGCTAACAAGTCTTCAGACATGAGATATGCCGGCTTAAGTAGCTCAACCGAGACGCTTTTCGTTTTCCCGTTGATATCGATATCAAACACCCTATCGGACGGTCTTTTAACAACCTTGTAAGGTCCGGAATAAGTTCGTTCGAGTGTCTTCGCAACAACATTGCGTAAGAAAATATGGGAGCATTCATATAAATTTTTAAAAACAAACGCGCGCCTCTTGTGGTTATGTGTGACTGGAACAGGCCTGACAAGTCGCATAAACTCACGGAACTCCTCAATGAATGTGCGAGGATCAGGAGTAAAATCCCCTTCAAGAAAGAATTCGCCAGGCATGCGAAGTGTTGTGCCAAACAAGAATTCGGCAGGCGATGCCTCGGTGTCAGCACGAACATGAGAGCGCAACCCTAAAAGAACCGTGGATAAGGTCCGCGTCCAATTCTTGTCATTGTGACACTTCAAAGCGGCTTTAAGGCAACGATGCCAACGCTCGATCATTCCGTTTGCCGCGGGGTGGTAAGCAGTCGTATGGATGTGTTGAGTGCCAATAAGGCTAAGTAAGGCTTTAAATAAGGTGGCTTCAAACTCAAGACCCTGGTCAGAGGTAATAACTTTGGGAGACCCATAACGAGAGACCCATGTATCATAAAAGGCCCGCGAAACAGTTTGGGCAGATTTATCCGGGATTGGAATGGCCTCTACCCAACGGGAGAACCGATCAATCATTGTCAAAATATAATGGAAGCCGTTGCTTGGAGGCAGAGGGCCCACCAGATCGATATGTACGTGGTCGAAACGACCATCAGGGGTTACAAAATGTTCAGGAATAAATTTGACATGCCTAGAAACCTTGGCATGCTGGCAATCTAAGCAGGTTTTGCACCATAGTGCAACATCACGGTGCAGACCGGGCCAAATGTACTTCATGCGAATTTGCCTGTCAGTTGATTTGGTTCCACAATGGGCAGCGTTATGTATACGATCAAAGATCACGCGCCGTAATGGCAAAGGGATAAAGGGGCGAATGGAGTCGCCAGAGATATCACAATATAAAGATGTCTTGTCAGGACCAAAGTCGAAGGTTTTAAAACAGAAGTCTTTATGGGGGGTCTTAATAAGCTCTGCCAGTTCTTCATCTTTGCTCTGCAAATCAGAAATTTGTTTTAGAGAGATGTCTATGGGTAGAGAAAGAGACTCAATACGTGACAAACAGTCAGCCACCACATTATCTGAACCTTTAATGTATTCAATGCACGTAGTAAATTGGGAAATGTATGAAAGTTGGCGAGATTGCCGGGGAGAAGCTTTGTCTGGACGCTGAAGAAAAGCGTAGATCAAGGGCTTATGGTCGGTCACAACCTTGAACTCCTGACCTTCAAGATAATGCTCAAAGTATTTAATTGCCTCGTAAATGGCTAGCAATTCCCTATCGTAAGGACTGTATCGAGTCTGCCGAGGGGACAATTTCTGAGAAAAGAATGCTAAAGGCTCCCAAGACTGCTTCGTTCCATCAATCGGTTCAGACAGTTGTTCGAGGGAAGCACCAATCGCAATGTCAGAGGCGTCGGATACCACACGGAGTTCCGCACCAGCGCGGGGATGGACTAGTAAGACTGCACTAGCTAGCTCCTGTTTAACTTTTTCAAAAGCTCGTTCAGACTGATCCGTCCAGATGATAGGACTTTGATCATTTTTACGCGAGTCCTTGAAATATGCATTTAAAGGAGCTTGAGAGGAGGCCGCGGTAGGAATATTGCGATGGTAAAAATTTACCATGCCTAAGAAGCGGCGAAGCTGAGAGACCGTAGAAGGCTTGGGGAAACTTAAAATGGCTTCAACCTTAGTAGGAATAGGAGATATACCACGATGGTTAATACGATAACCCAGAAAATCAATTTCATTAACGGCAAGAACACATTTGGCGGGATTTAAGCGAAGACCAAATTCTCTAAGTCTTTCGAAGACTACTCGTAAATGAGTGTGATGGTCTTCAATGGTTTTGGAGAATACCAAAATATCGTCCTGATAAGCAAAGGTAAAATCAAGATTGTTCAAGGCTTGGTTGAGATATCTCTGAAAGGTCTGGCTAGCATTACGCAAGCCGAAAGTCATGAACATGAATTCGAACAAACCAAAGGGAGTTATTACAGCAGTCTTTTCGATGTCCTCAGGATGAACTGGAATCTGCTGATAAGCACGAATAAGATCAAGCTTGCTGAAGATTTTTTTACCATGTAATTCACTGGAGCAGTCATATAAATGGGGAATGGGATATTTATCCGGTTTGGTGACCGCATTCAACGGTCTATAGTCACCACACACCCGCCACTCGGTGTCACCCTTTTTGACCATATGAATGGGACTTGCCCAAGAGCTAGAAGAGGGTCTACACCTACCAGTGTTTATCCAATGCTGGAACTCCATTTTTGCATACTTAAGCTTATCAGGCGGTAGCCGACGAGCCCGAGCTGACAAGGGAGGTCCTGAGGTAACTATATGATGGAAAACTCTAGGAATTTTTGGAGGAATATTGCAGGAGCTGCCTGTAATTTCTGGGAATTCTGAAAGAATTTTTTTGCACTCACTATCTATCAGCACACAATGTATGGAGTGTACAGGAGCCTCTTTGACAATTCCTTTAGAGCATAGCTCAGTTGAAGTGTCCAGTAAACATTTCCTGCGTAGATCAACCGCCAAATTATACTGAAAAAGTAAATCGGCCCCAATAATGGCATATGGAACCTCCGCGATACAAAAGTTCCAGGATATGTCGCGCCGCAGCCCCAAATTCAGAGTACGAAGCGCCTCACCATAAGTATTTATGAAGCTATTATTAGCGGCATAAAGTTTTAGCCGAGCCGGTCTGTCGCGAAACCTAGGATCGACTGGCACTAGCGAAATGTCCGCACCGGTATCGACAAGATAAATTTGACCTGTGGTTCTGTCACGGATATGAAGACGTCGAGAAGGTCCAATCACACCTTTACCTGCCGCCTCCAAACAGGAAGGTGTAGAATTTAGTTTTTTGGCTTAGCCGAAAATTCCGCGAACATTTTACACCACTCTTTGCACGAAAGAGCGTTATTCGGGTATTTCTGATGCGCATAACATAACTCGGATTTCGCAGAATTACCCCTGCGACCCTGATTGGACCCAGACCGTGACCGACCGCGACTGCATAAGCGTTTAAATTCCGTTTGCATTTGCTTAAATGATTCCATCATGGTGTCAAATTTTGCCTCGAGCTTTTGAAATTCAGAGCGGTCTACCGGCAATGATGGCACGGGTTTTTTAAACACCCCGAAAGCTTGGGGAAATTCAGCGTTCGAACCAGGTTGACACGAAATCTTGTCGGCGATAGTGGCTAAAGTTTCAAGGTCCTTGTCTGATACAATCGTTAGAATGTCGCGCTGTTGTTGCGAAAGACAATCGAGAAAGATTGTTTTAAGAACTTGATCCGAGAGGTTACTTTCATTCAAATCACGAAGTTGACTCAATACTATAGAAGGTTTGCAATTAACATCGACACGACCCTTTAATAACTTTTTTAAGCTGTCCTCCTTAGATAAGGAAAAACGTGAAACAAGCTTGGCTTTTGCTTGTTCAAACGCATCACCCGGAAGCGGACTCGATTTAATAATTGAGCTGATACATTTGAAGGCTTCCGCATCGTCAATAGCCATAACTAAATAATCGAATTTTGTAGAATCTACAGTTATATTGGAACGGCGGAAAGCGGCATCGACCTGAAAAAGCCAGCACTGAATGTCAGAAGTTATAATTTTGGGAATTTTAGGCGAAACAGCGTCGATGCGGCCTTCATTACGGCCATTACCGGCAATAACATTAGCCAGGGCGTCCCTGACATCACGTAGTTGAGCATTAGTTTGATCTAATTGCACTTGTAGCTCTTCAGCCGACATTATGGCAACAAAATGAATAATATATGTGAAATAAATGAATAAAAAAAATAAAAAAGTATGATCTAATTTTAAATTAAAAATAGTTTCCAACACAATATTTAATACAGTAAAAACAGTGACGATAATTAATCAAAAGGGATGATTATCACACATCCATAATAAAAAACTTAAGAAATTCAAACTTTTGTACCTTTACGCACTGCACTGAAGTATCAAATCAGCTGATCCCTCAATCACAAGTTTGAAGTTTGAAATCAGCTGATCCTGCTGTCAGACGGCGAGATGCAAGAGTCAAGTGGCGAAACGTCGCGCCCCAAAGTACAGCAACCAGCCAAACATCCGGCAACCGGCAAACAGCAACCGTACGAACACTACCAACAAGTGCGGCCAACAGTCGAACTGAAAAAGCCGGCTGCACACAGCACAATTTCAACCGGCAGCAACTGCGTGCCAGAATTCTGCCTAGCGATACGAACAATCACAAAGCCGGACGCACACGATGGCAGATGGGAAAAATTGGCGGTAAGGATACTGAAGACGGCACAATTTTTCAATAAAATTCATTAACAACACTACTGAGCGATCACATCACCGTTCCAGGGTAAAATTACCAAATAGCGTACTAGTTCACTGCTAACTTACAGCACACGCACAACCGTTACTATATGAACGTCGGGGTCACCACTGTAGGTTTTGTAGTCACCAGACGAGAGATCCTATACTCTTAAACACCAAAATAATACACTCGTTAACGGGTAACAATACTTTATTGTACCAATCGTACAAGAAAACAGCTACATAGCTTAGACACGTGGAAGTCAACGACTTTTACAACCAGTCTCTGTCACGACTCAGGTGCAACCTAATCCGCCATCATGGATCGAATACATCCTGACAATTGACAGCCTCCCCTCCACTCTCGGAGTGAGTGAGAGGGCGATACAAGTCCCCACATACTTTATTCAGGTAGCGCCACCTATTGATTGGGCTTATTAATACAACGTATGCCGTGGCGATGGTTGCAGATGTGAATTGGGCTGATCTTATGCTGAACAGCTGCGAGGGTGGTAATTGACAATGATATAGTGGGTGTGTGGTTTTGGTTCTTTTGTTGTTTTGATGCTCTGTGCTAAATAATAATTAAGGTATGTAATAAGTATAAATTAAGTTCATCTTAGATGTTTAATAAACTAGAAGTGTTTCTTAATACTGTGTTTTTGTTTGACTCGCCATCCGTCCTAAAATTCCATCATATCCAATAGGTTATGGCCTCAGACCACGCTTAGGACTGAAAATATTTTTTTAAATTAAAGAAAAAAAAAGGATGGGCACAGTTAAACATAGTTCATACCTATTCTAGAAGCTTAGACGAAAATTTATAGTTTTTAGAATAAAAAGTTATTTTTTTTATGTCTAAAAATAGAACATAAGTTCTCCAAGAAAAGTGTGAGGTTAAAAACATAGTGTGAAAAATCACAAGTTTTTGCAGAAAGTTAAGAAAAAAAAGTCTCATATTCTATCGTTAATTGGTGGTTTAGTTTTACTTTATGTATCAATAAAGTAAAATAACGATAGTGGGTTGCACAAAAGAGAGAATTTTCAAAATCTTTAAGAAGAAATGATTAAAATAATGTTTTAATAAAAACAAAAATTGTTGATGAATTGACATGCAAAAGATATAGTTTATTTTATTAAGTGGCTTATAGAAATTGGGATGTAAATTGTTAGATGTAAATGCAATTTACATACTATATCCATAGATGTTTTTAGAAGTAGAAGTTTAGATATCGATTGGTTGAAGTAAATAAAATTTACCACATACTATTATGTGTATAGACTTGTAGATGTAGATGCACAGCCCCTTTACTACTAAATTAAAATAAAGATGGCTGTGGTAGATGTTTCAAGAAGTTTAGATAGTAAATTGTTCGAAGTAAACGCAATTTAAAAACTATATCTAGTATTAAAAAAAAAAAATGAAACTAAAGTTTTAATTTTATTTTACAAATAGAGTATTGAGCATTGCATATTTAGTTATAAATTTGTTTAAAGTATGACATGAGTATGTAAATGGATAGTTATTGTAAAATGAATAAATAAAAATAATCGTTTTCATGGTGAAATCTGTGGTACAGAAAGTAGCTTTGATTCGATTACACAGTTGTTATTTCGAGCGTTCAGCTAATGTGTTACATGTGCCCGTACGGCCTTTTTCAAATGTTTCGTATGCTGTGCTACGTTACTGGGTAAGAAGGTGTGCGTGTTGCATATTGGTGTACGTAAAAATAACGACTGATTTCAAATCTTTTATGACTTGCTGTGCGATCATAACGGATGAGAAATAATTACCTCAAAATAAGTTTGGTATTTTTTTTTCTTAGATTGTAGAAGATAAGAGAAAAAAAAAAGAAAGAATAAATCATGAGTGGAAATGCAGAGCAACCAACACTCGATGGCAATGAGGTAATTCAAACTGATACTCCAATAAACCTGACAGTTGGTCAAATAAATGCAGGTAAAATTTTTTTTCGATGAGTAAACAATTTAATAGAATTGGATATGAATTTAATTCATATGTTTGTATGAAATCCAAACTTTATAGATGAAATTGTTTACTGTCCTTTTTAGAGCAAGGAGTGTCTGTAAGCTCTGTCATGTCAATCGCTACTAATACAACCACCGTAGCCACAACATCAACAGCCACAACAGAGTCAACTGCAGACCAAGAGGCTACAGAGACTCTACATAGAAGTTCTACCAGCTCAAAAATGTTTAAGTTGCTGCAAATGCAAAGGCAGAACTTAGAGTTACAAAATAAAAGTATAGAATCAATGAAAATCTTGATGGAGCATGTCCGGATGGTTTCAGAAAATTTTCTAGAAGCCGAAAGATTCAGAATAACAAAGAGAGGACAGAGCCATATGGAGAGTTCATCTAGAGTAAAAGAAATACGACCACAAGTGACTGATGAAGTTCTTGACCAAAATATTACACAACTAGATGTCACAAAAGTCTTAAGTCAATCATTAACAACATTAAAGGAAACTTTAGATTCAAATAAAAAGTCGCAAAATTATCATGTTAAAAGAAATTACATTTTAACTCAAAAGGGTGACATAAATATCTGGTTTGATAAACTTAAATCAGATTTGAATTCTAAAGAGTTGTTAGATGTAATAGATGGAACTGTAGAAGGTCCAGTTAATATAGATGAACAAACTTCTCTGAAGAGAAAACAAATAGTAAGAGAAATTATTACTGGTCATATAGATGATAAGTACTACAAGAAGATTCTTAATACACAAGATCCCAGAGAAATTATTGAAATGCTAAAAGAATCTAAACGTGTTGAGAAAAATGTAACACATTCATCAGTCAGAGCAAAATTATACAGTATAAGATTGCAGAAAAATGAGAAAGTAGAAGAATTTTGTAATAAATTTGATAGCATTATAACTGAATATGAAGCTTGTGTAAATGCTGTCCCTCTAGAAGATGAAGAAAAGAGGTCTGCTTTTTATCAAGCTGTTTGTGATGCAGTTCCAGAGATCAGGGCATCTGATGTAACATATAGAAGAGTCACAAAGAAAAACATGACTTTAGAAGAGTTAAAAGCCACTTTATTGGAACTAGAAGCAGAAAGAAAGTCTGGAAGTAATAAAAATTATCAGCAAGATGTAGTAGTACATCAAGCAAACGATTTAAATCTGACAAAGAAAATGAATTAAAATGCTTCAGATGTAATAAAAATTATCATTTTCAAAATGATTGCCCATTGAAAGACACTAACCAATGGTTTTGTTATAAATGCAAACAGATAACAAATCATAATGGAAAAACATGTTTTCAATTTAATGCTGGTACGTCCAATAGAGGATTGATGAAGAAGCAAAACTTCACAACTGATAGAGGTAGAGTTAGAGGCAATGGTAGAGCTACGTTCCGAGGAAACTTTAGAGGCAGAGCTAGAGGCAATTTTAGAGGTCGAGGGAACTTGAAAATAAAGCAAAAAGAAGGGGACAAGATACCAAACGCAAACAACGCAGGTACACATTTAACTATTAATGATAACACTAACAACATTACATTTATTGCGGACTCAGGAGCAACTGAGCATATTATTAACAAAAGCTTAATTTTAAGTAATTTTGAACATTGTACAGGTGAGGTAATAAAAAGTGCAAATAAAAATAAATCAACTGATATAGAGATAGATGGCAAAGGTGACTTGTATTTAAAATCAAAATTAAGTGTAATAAAATTAACTAATGTATTGTCGGCTGAAAACATAGCTAATAATTTAATATCTTTAAGACGTTTCGCTGATGCAGGTTTAGGCATATATTTAGATGATGATAAGTTAGAAATTTTTGAGAAAGAAACTGGTGAAAAATATCTAACAGGTAAATATGTTAAACCAAATTGGCTCATAACTTTAGAGGTAAAATCTAATATAGACGATGCAATATCTGATTATACAACATACTCATGTATTGCTGAAATTGTGTCTCTAGATGAGTTTCCTGAACAATCTCATACAATTTTAAATGATATAGATGATGCACAAGTGCAAAAGACGGAGGGAGAAAATCGAGATTCCTTAAATTTACATTCGTCTGAGATTGGGAGGGAGATTCAAAAAGAGAAACTCATAGAGGACGATGTAAACAGCAACAAAATAGATAAATGCACAGATTTCATGTTAGATGAACACATATTGAATAGAAAGATTTTAGATTTAAATTCAACTAATGCCATAGAAGAATTTAATAATATTAAATCTACTGAGTGGAAGACACAACATGTTAACAAAACATTAAAATTAGATGAAGGCATGTTATGGCACATAAGATTAGGGCATCCTAGTTTGAATTATTTAAAAGAATTAAAGAAGTCTAACGAAATGTTGAAAAATATAAAATTTGATAAAAATATTTTACAATGTGAAACATGTATTTTAGCTAAAATGGAAAAATTACCTTTTAAAGAAAATAGAGTACGAGCAGATAGACCATTACATACTATTCATGTAGATACTATGGGAAAATTTAAAATAACTTCGTTCCCAGGTAGTTTTCAGTATATGATAGTATTTATAGATGATTATTCGAGGTTTGCTAAAATATATTCCATTAAAAATAAAAATGAAGCAGGAAGTAAGTTAGAAGAGTTTATTAAAACAGTTAGAAATTTAAGAGATACAAATGAAAAGGTTTGTTATATAAGAACAGATAATGCAAAAGAGTTTGTTGGTGGTGAGTTTACAGATGTAATGAAAAAAAAGAATCTATAGAGGGAGATTATGCACCTCCATATACACCAGAGTTAAATGGGGTTGCAGAACGATTTAATAAAACTATACAGCACAAAATAACAGCCTTGTTAATTGACTCAGGATTGCCAAAAACATTTTGGATCCTTGCCGCTGAAACAGTTGTGAATATGTATAACAGAACACCACATAAAACCAACAAATTTGAAACACCAATAAATAAACTCAACCCGAAACTCAATACACACTTTGACAAAATAAAAAGATTTGGTTGTTTAGCTTATGCAAAACTTCCTATGGTTGAAACAAAGTTTTCTGAGAAAGCCATAAAAGCAATATTAGTTGGTTACTCACGAACAGGATACACCCTGTGGGAACCAAGTTCTGGCAAATTCCTAAACTCGAGGCATGTAAGGTTTAATGAAAAATTAGTGTACAAAGATGTGAGTACAACTAAAAATACTGAAGTTATAGAAGTAGAAGAAGAAGACAAGTTAGATGTAGATGGAAAAGAGGCTGAGTTAGATGTTGAGGAAGAATCAGAAAATACTGACAAGAGTTTATCAAACAAAAAGGCTAAAAGAGGTAGACCTAACAAGCATAATTTAGAAGTTAATGCACAAAATGAGGTTTCTTCAAAGAAAATGAGAATCTCTTTAAGAAAAGCAAAATCCAACAAAGATGATAACTTTGTATATGCCACAATAACTAAAGAGGTAGAAACATTTAAAGTAGATGATGAAATAAGACATGCCATGCTAGCTTCAATCAACAAAGACCCTCAAAATTATAATGAAGCAATGTCAAGTGAGGAGAGAGTTGAATGGAACGCAGCAACAAAAGAAGAAATAAGATCTATAGAAAGTAATAATGTCTTTGAGATTGTTGATCGACCTGAAAACATAAAAGTTTTAGATTCTAGATGGGTCGTCTTTTTCTTAAAAAGACGGGCAAAGAGGGAAATGTTATATACAAAGGTAGATTAGTTATCAAAGGATTTCAAGATAAAAATGATTATGAAATTTCAGAAACATATGCACCTGTATCAGGACTTCCATTAGTAAGGTCAGCTTTATCAATAATTAATAAAGAAAATCTAGATGCAAAACAATCTGATGTTAAAACTGCCTTCTTAAATGGTGAACTAAAAGATCCCATTTATATGGAAATTCCTAAAGGTTATGTATGTAACTTAGAAGTTAAAAAGACAAAAGTATGGAAACTTAACAAAGCCTTGTATGGATTAAAAATTAGTCCAAAAAGATGGTATGAAAGATTCTCAGAAGAAGCAGTCAAATTAAGTCTTGAAAACGACATAAATGAACCTTGTTTGTTTACTTGGAGAAAAGATGGAAAGGTTGCTTTCGTTATATTATATGTTGATGATATGATCACTGCGAGTAACGATCCTGAAAAGCTACAAGAGATTACTACTCATTTCAATAACACCTTTGAGATGAAAGATTTGGGTGAACCAGAAAATTTTCTGGGTTTAAAGATCAAAAGAATTAGAGAAAAGAAAGAAATGATGATTACCCAATCTGAATATACAGAGAAGATTTTAGAGAGGTTCAATATGAAGACATGTAATGCGCAAGACACACCTATGATAACTAGACAAGTCAAAAACAGAAACCTTAGAGGTAGAGAAAATGAAGTAGAGGAAAATAAGTATGTTTTAACAAATATACCCTACAGAGAAGCTATAGGCAGCTTGTTGTATCTAGCAGGAGCTACAAGGCCCGATATAGCGTATTCTGTGAATGTATTGTCTAGAAAACAAAACCAGCCAACAGAGGAAGATTGGACAGAAGTAAAAAGAATTTTCCGATATCTTAGAGGAACAACTAACTTAGGCTTAAAATATACTAGTAATTTTGATAAGTTAGAAGCTATGACAGACGCTAGCTTTAGAGATCAGGAAAATTCAGCATCAACAAGTGGATATGTAATCCAACTTTATGGTGATACAGTAGCTTGGAGAAGTCACAAACAATCTTCACCTACTACTTCTACATGTCAGGCAGAATATCTTGCTATGAGTGAAGCTTGTAAAGAAGTTATTTCTTTAGACAAAGCTGTTAGAGACATGACAGGTAGAACTAATTATCCAATCACTATTTGGTGTGACAACAAGTCAGCTGGAGACTGCACTAAGAAGCAAGGTAGTCACAAACTTAAAGATTTTGACGATGATGTTGAAAATATTAAGTCAAACCTGGAAAAACGTGAAAAGACAGGTCGAAAACCACCAATGGCTGAGACCCATGGTGACTATGTAAAATCTTGTGTCTTGCAGGGTAAAATAAATGTTGAATGGATATCAACTAAAGAAAACATAGCTGATATCATGACAAAGCCTTTAGCATCAACTTCTCATATTAAATTACGAAATAAATTATTCAATTTAGAAGTTTAAATAGATTGATGAATAATATAGATTTCTTTGAAGTTCAAATTATGTGATATTTTTTTTAATATATTATGTTTACAGATCAGTGAACTAACTCCCAAGCAGAAGTAGCGCAGTACACGATAGAGTTATTTTTTATTTTTATATGTTAAATGTTATGTGTTCATAATCGTATATCGATTGTAGATATGAGTTTTTTTTTTTTTTGTTTGTTTTGTTTGTAAATGAAGTATGCGCAAAGGGAGGGAGTGCTTTGTACATACTTTATTCAGGTAGCGCCACCTATTGATTGGGCTTATTAATACAACGTATGCCGTGGCGATGGTTGCAGATGTGAATTGGGCTGATCTTATGCTGAACAGCTGCGAGGGTGGTAATTGACAATGATATAGTGGGTGTGTGGTTTTGGTTCTTTTGTTGTTTTGATGCTCTGTGCTAAATAATAATTAAGGTATGTAATAAGTATAAATTAAGTTCATCTTAGATGTTTAATAAACTAGAAGTGTTTCTTAATACTGTGTTTTTGTTTGACTCGCCATCCGTCCTAAAATTCCATCATATCCAATAACAACAAACCACCATCAACTTTTAACACCCTGTATCTATAAAACTAAGACTTTTGGACCTTACTTTATATGAAATTTTAACCTTATTTTTGGTTATAAAATATGTTGTTAAAATATTGATATCTAACTTCGGGACAGCCTGTAATTTAAATGTTTTTAAAACCAAAGTAATTTAATAATTTATCTATAGTTATATTATATTGCACATATTAATTTATTTAGCATGAATAAATGATTTAATTTGATATTTTATTAATTCTTATTTTTAGAACGGTTAGTTCAGTTCCCCTGTCTTTATTGTCACCACCCACACCAACATCGGCATCTACCTCCGAGCAAGAAGAAGATGTTTCTTCTATAAGTGCTTCAGGAAGCAAATCCCAATTCCAAAAGTAAGCTCAATAATATTATGTTATATCCTTTAAATTTCTGCTTAATTTGCTAAAATGCATCTAAATTTTATTTTTTTAATGTTTAATAAGGTTGAATGTTAAATAAGGAAGAAGAAAGAAAGAAAGAAGAAGAAGAGGAAAGAAAAGTTGAAGATAAACCGTCAATTCAACAGGCCATTATTAATGCCCTAGAACCTCCAAGGCAATTAGATGGGGTCAATGGTTTTTTGGAGGGGTTGGGCTACAGTCTCCATCGTTTCCCAGAAAGAGAACGAAGTAGGATAGAGATTGAGATATTACAATTGTTACAAACAAGTTGAATTAAATCTCATTTAAATTTATAAATAAAGTTATGCTTGAAAAAATATCTGTCTCATTTTTGGTCTATAATAAGTAATATAAAAAATCTCTATACTTTTTATGAAATTAATTTTAGGGCTAAAGTTATTAAGAACAAAATAAATAGTAAATAATGGATTGTTTTCTTAAAAATAATAAAAAAATAAAGTTGAAGTCAATTATTTAAAAAAAATACAGTAAATTATAATTAAAAAACGTCTTAAAATAATTTGGGTAAATAAAACCAGAACGCTCAATTTTCTTTTAATACAATATGCAATGCAGTGAAAAAAATGAAATTGTATAAATGTAACAAACATTTGTACAAGTTAATTATATTAGAGCAATCTATATACATTAAAATTCATTGTCTTGGGCCTTCTGCCACTGCCACTCTACTGCACCATCACCACAAAAATAATCTGTGAAAGATTCTCTGATTGCTGCAGCATTTTTACTATATGTGTTAATACCCCCTCTGGTAATATCTGTTAACCCTTGAGTGGTTGTAGGTAAATCAGATATATCCTCATCAGTACTTGAACAATTTTAATTAATGTAGATTGTGAAGCAATAATTGGTTTTCGAAATATTCTCCACTTAGTTACCAATAAACCAAAACTATTCTCTACTATTCTTCTTGCCCTACTTAACCTATAATTAAAAACTTTTTTTCTTAAATCTAAATTTCCTCGCCGAGGATATGGGCGCATCATATAATTTGTTAATGGGAATGCCTCATCAGCTACTAATACATATGGGAAATTATTTTCATCAGGTGGTGGCACATTGAAAACGTTTTGCTCGAATCCTTGACCCACATGGCTATCTTTAAAAACTCCACTATCACTTAATCTAGCTGCAGCACCAATATCCACCATCAGAAATTTATAATAGGCATCTGCTATTGCCAGTAAATTAATGGAATGGGATCCTTTGTAATTATAATACTGGGATCCAGATTTTGGTAAAGCCTGAAATAATCAGTAAAAATACAATATATAAAGTATGTTGATAATAAATGTTTTTATACCTGCATTACTACATGTTTTCCATCTATAGCTCCCAAGCAATTTTTAAAATTCCATTTTTGCTCAAATGTTTGGGCCACTTTCTTCCAATTTTCAGCAGTTGGTTTAAGAAATACCTGGTCTTTTAATACATTCCAAATCGCCTCACATGTTTCAGAAATAATAGTAGAAACAGTTTGTTTTCCTATGCGGAAACTATATGACATTGACACCATGCTGTCTCCAGAGGCTAAATATCAAAAGTAAAATGTCAAAAGTTTTTGGTGACATCCTCAAAAAATTAATGAATTTTTTTGGATCATTTCTTCTCATTTCATCAACTAGGTTATGACTAGTACCTTGAGATAGCCTTTGGTCTTCAGTAAATATATCCCTTACCCAAAATCTTTTATTCTGTTGCCTTAACAGAAGACTTTTATATAAATTAAACATTTTGATTATTTGGTGTCGATAATGGTTTTTATAAAAAAAAAGAGCAGTCTCTATACTTAATAACTAATACTCCAATAGTTTGCAAAACTAAATCAAGTTATATACCCTGTATAACGTATATTCCTTGTATAATATTGCTTACTGTTAATTCCCGTAATTGCATAGTCAGTATATTAATATCTTATAAATATGAGTGAAACCAATTATATGCAGCTCATTTGTTGGTAGTACTTGCTGTCAATCTGAATAAAAGTTTTTTAAAAAATATCGTTTCCTTTTTTGAGAAGAAAACTGGCGCAGTCGGTAGGATACACCAAGCGGGTTGATTAAAAAGTTTCATCGCGAAAATTTACAATTCGCTTTCGTTTCAACGATTAATGGTGTATACCCAAAAACAAAATTCGAGATTCGGTAGTGCATTGGCAAAGGGCTCACGACCAGGGAAGAAACTGTCCTATTGGTGCGAGGTGAAGAACAGACATCGTCCGACCCTCATAACTAACCTCTAGGGAAGAGACAAGCATCGCTCGTCCTATTGGAATGAAGATAATTCTATTGCTGTCGTAAGTACATTGATTTTTGTTTATTTGTTATTTTGACAAGGAAGATTTGATATTTTATAGTGTTGAAAGATTTACTTGATTTATTTTATTTGATCGATTTATTATTTGATTTATTTGTAGAATTCAAGTAGAATTCAATTTTATTTCTTTGTCGTATTTGAACGTCTTTACGTTACTCATTTTATTTTTGTGTTACCATTAAAATAGCAAAATGCCAGAACCAAATTATGCGTTAATTAGGTTCCAAGCCGATAACATCCCCCCATTCGATGGTAACCCCAGGCAAATTACCCGCTTTATTTCCGCCTGTGAAAATTTTATTAAAAATCATCAAGACACAACAAATGTTAATGCAACTATTAATTCTTGCTTATTCGATACCATTCTAACAAAATTGACTGGTAGAGCTGCTGATTTGGTAGCATCCCGAGTAGAATTAACTACATGGGAACATGTTAAACAATCCATAATTAATACGTTTGCAGACCAACGATCGATAGATTGTATAGTCCAAGATATTATTTCTTGTAAACCACGAAAAGAAGAGTCACCCCAACAGTTTGGTATAAGGCTCCAGGATATACGTAGCTTACTATTCTCGAAAATTAACGTTAGTAATGACGAAAACAACCTTAAAGTTCTTAAAATTAAAGAGTATTCTTACTTAGTTTTAAAAACTTTCATTAATGGTCTTAACTACCATATGCAACTAGTAGTACGCCTAAAAGACCCCAAAACACTCGAAGAAGCTATGTGCTTAGCTCAAGAAGAAGAAAACTTGATGAGTTATTCAAAAAGAAATTCTGAGTATAAACCCTCTCAACAACATCAAACATTTCCACAACATCACAACACCAATCAAAACACATTTAGACAACATCAATTTAATAACCATCATCGCTATTTTGCTACACCAAATCCATTTAGACATAATAGATTTACACAAAACCAAAATGTTTTTGGAAATCAACAACCCAAGCCATTTCATCCTGGTTATCCAGTAAGGCCGCCTCAACCCCAATACTATACAAATCATAATCCTAATTTTAACCGCAGTTATAATAATAACTTTAACCAAAACAATAAACGCCCTGCAACATCCTCAGTTGTCAGGCCTTACACCCAAAGAGTTGAGCCGATGGACACATCGTCCGGCAACACCGTTATTCATGCTCACCCTATTCAAACCCAACAGAAATCTGAATATCAAATTGAAGATGTTCATCCCAATGTTCGTAACCAATCACACGAACCACAATTTAAGCAACCTCAAATTATGCTAGAAAATCCTAATAATAATCAGTTCAACTACCCTTCAAGTTCTAGTCAATCTAATAACTACGACCCCGATCAAGGTTATGATGAAGTCGACTATTACCCGCAAGGAAATAGTAATTATGATAATTATTATTATGATCAATCTTTGAATGGACCCGAAGAATCTCTGTTGTACGATGATAGTTACAACCCCATAAATAATTTCCCCTCAGACGGAAATTTTCAAGAGGTTCAAAATCCCAACGACATGACGTAATTCCCCTAAATACACACCCTAATACCGACTTACCCATTATATATCTACCGGAAATTAATGCAAAATTTCTTATAGATACTGGTAGCGGTAAAAGCTTCATTAACCCCGCATTAGCTTATAAAATTTACCCTGACTATATAGCTTATGAACCATTTTCTGTAAAAACAGCCCACGTAACATCCAACCATAATGAAATTATAAGCATACCTATATTCGCCTCATTTAACTCAAACGAAAAGCATAAATTTTATCTTTTTGACTTTTCCTCGAGATTTGACGGATTATTAGGTATAGATTTTCTCACACAAATAAAAGCTAACATAAACTTAAAAGACTCTACATTACAATCTCAGAATGTAACTTTGCCTTTACATTTCCCAAAACCCAGTTCACCAGAACTCGAGTTAACAGACTGTCCACCATGCAAATTAATAATTCCCGCGAGAACATCTCAACGTGTAAAAATTCACACTACTGGAGTAGGCATTATTAATTACAAGAATTTTGGCCCGGCCGAAATGCCTCAAGCCTTAGTAAGCATAACTGATTCTTATGCATTTACT